>NC_034592.1:53462475-53478195 GCF_900095145.1 Mus pahari
ATCCTGCTATACCTCTTCTGGGCATATACCCAGAAGATCTTCCAACTGGTAATAAGGACACATGCTCCACTATGTTCATAGCAGCCTTATTTATAATACTCAGTCTATGTTCTATGAAGACCTTAAATATAAGTCAGAATGTACTTAGATTCCATCTTAACCTCCTGAACACTAGAAATATTCTCTCAGGGTCCCTCCTGAAGTTCCTTTATCCTAACACTCTGCTCGATGAAGTGCGATCTGATAGCACACTTCATCTATAATATTCTCCTTGGTATTAAGGACTGAGGTTTGCTTGGATTTAAATTCCCCATGTCTCATAGCTCAGGGCTCTACAAATAGCAAAAACTCAATAAATATTTGATGATCGCAGTTGAATATCCTATACTTGGTGTTTTGGAACCCTCTGCCCTTTCTGTCTGTGACCTCCTAATCCAGGAAAGTTAAGTTCCAGATAAGACTTTTAATAGTTAGATTTTTCCCAGGGAAAGCATCAAATTCAGAGCTCTCCAAACTTTGGGTTAGCCACATAGGACAATATGAGCACTAATCCCATATCTAAAAGAATTTAAGTCTATGAGAAAGCTACTGAAATATAAATCTTAATCTTTCACAAATTATCCATCTAATGACTGAATTTACTTTAAAATTAGCAATTAAATATATTGTTATTTAAAATGACCAGAGGAACCCAAATAGCTGTTTTTTAAGCAATAAGTAAAAAGAGACATTCTTATACTTTTATGTGTTCTTTTGTTTTGTTGGGAAAAGGTAATAATTGAACTGATAGAAAGTTTACCTTTGCTATTCATATTAAATTCATGCAAAACTGCTCTATGGTTAACATAATAAGTGAAATTATCTTTGATGCAACAAGTACATGATGATGCATTTTTGTTAAATTGATTCAAAAATATTAAATAAATACTATATAGTAGCATTCTTGGATGCTTATAGTGTCTATATTATTTATTAGGTATTTGTGCAGATTATATTTTACTTAATATTCATAATAACATCCTGAGATATGTAGGCTCTTTTACTTTGCTAAATTTGTAACCAAGGCTTGTAGAAATGTAGTATCTGCATATATAGAAAATTTCAGAATAAATGTTTCAGCAGATTTTTATTTCAATTGAAAAATATATGTGCTTTTGATATTTAAAGTCTTTAGTTATCTAGTAAGACATGGAATCAGAAATAATGACGTAATAGAGAAGAAACCAAATGGAATCAAAGTGACATAATATAGTGCCTTGAAATTTGAAGTATACTGAATTAACAGGACAAAATTTAACCTTGTGTGAAAACCCACATGAAAATATGCCACTAAGAAAGTGAATCACTATATCAAAATAAATCAGAATCCCACACAAATGTGGCATCTTTTGCGTTATACATAATCAGGCAGGGCAAGACCCTGCATACTTCAATGCAGACATATCAGGCAAGGTATGCCCTTTAGGGCAATAGTGACATTAATGTTATGAGTTAACTAACTACTCTCTGATTAGATTGAATGCCTGTTCCACAAGAAGGATTCTGTGTCTGATGTGCTCAACTTTGTCATAGTATATGTCTAAAAAAGTAGGCCCTAGGGTAGAACTTTCTTCTGTTTTACTAAACAAGTATGCCTATAAATTATTGTCTAAATGTTTATGTCTGAAGATCTGATCTACACTTACACTTGGACAAAGAGCCTTCTTTTTTCCAGTGGGTTGCAGTAAATGGGATACATAACTGTTCCGAGTGCTGAGTTCTCATCCCTAAGCTACCACCTTTATCAACCTTTCCTTGTTCCTCTACCCCCTGCACACATACAAATGTTTAGGGAATTCTTAAGGAGGTCAAAAGAATTTAATAGCCAAGGGATGTCGAGACTGCTATGAAATTCTTTTTATCTGGATATGACATGGTTAACAGTCATGGATTAGTACACAAACTTAATTCCAAACAATGAAAGATAAGTTAGTTTATAGAAGGAAGCACCCATGTTTGAAAGTGATGTCTAATTGAATGGCAGGCAAAGTGATGAATCAGAGAAAGATTGACAGAACAGGATAATCCCAAGAGAAGCAAGAGGAAAGGGAAAATAATTAAGAGAGTATCCCAGTGAGAGAGGGGCAAAGAGGAAGGAGGCAGCTTCACTGGGACTGTTACAGAGACAAGTTGCAGAGAGAGAACAAGCCAGACACAGATGAAGACAGAAAGAGTCAGAGAATGAGAAGAAGTCAGAAGATAAGAACATATTGCCAAAGTTGGTACGAGGCCAAGCAGAGCAATTCAGGAGAAACTAAGAGAATTCAGATTGGGTTAGTCAATTTGGAGAGAAATTTGAGCCATAACAGCTGACTTGAACCAGCCAGCTGGAGTTCAGAAAGCCCAATAAAGGTATCTTCCTACTCAGTAGCAAGTTTCAGAGGGTAAAACATCTAGGTCTAGAAAAGATGGAGACTAGAAGCTTCCAGGACTAGGGCAAGGTTAGCACTCAGAGGCAGTAAGTTTCCAGATAGCATGACTACAGGCGAATAAATGATAGTTTTTGAGAAGAGAAATTATGATAATGTGGCCACTAATAGAATTTCCATGCTCCAAAGGTTGGCTCCATACCCATCCACATAAGGATAACGATAACTGGACTTAGTGAGTTTTATAATTTTAAATTGTGATTGTTTAGCACAATATAATTATGAGTAAAATATTTGTAATCTATGTAATAAAGATTATGTCATTTGAATCTATTCTCTAGGTATGTATATCATGTGTTCACTGTGAACATTTTAGACATATGTGAATATATGCATAAGTACAAATTTTTCTATAGAGAAAATGATTTTTTATTTTCAAATAATGCATTATGCATGAATATTTTATAAGGAAATATAAGTTAAAAACAGTGATTTCTCCCAATGTGGTTTAACTAATGCAATAAAATAAAATATGTATGAAATACATAAAATTCAATTAGCAACTGTGCAATCTCTTTGTGGATTGTTTTTCTTTCATTTTCTACTTGGCAGAATATACTACTTCTTGACATTACAGTGGTCTTCTTCTTTTATGGGCCTAGACACATTTCTTAGCTTCCGGATCCTCCTATAGTCACATGTCCATTAATATAGCAATGACTACACCCCTTTTTATGACATAACCTATGTTGTAGTATCCATCAAATACTTACATGTCATTCTCTATTCTTAGCCAAAGAAGTGTAGCACACACTCAATAAATCCAGTTGAGTCGTGTGACCTCTCATAGAGGTTATACTATTAGAATAAAATGAAGGCTCCATTTGCAAGTAACTTAGCCTTAGCTTACAAGGGACCACAGTTTCTGTATAGAGAATATGTTCAATGCATGTAAGAATTGCTCAAGCTTAACATATGTGAAGCATTTTGCATGCTTTGATTTGTTCTCTTGTAGAATCAAAACAAGAAAATAGTAAAAGAAAAAACCTCACACAAACACGATGCACTTAGCAACCAAAAAGACTTATTTTGACATGATTCTAAGATAATTATAGCAATTTATTTTAAACACCTTTCAAACAATTATTAATTTGAACATCCTAATTTGGAGTTATCATTTTTAATGCAGTTTTTATGTTTCTTTGAATTGTCCAGTTAGCTTTTATATTTTACCTTTGATCTTTAAGTTGTTTTCTGTCTCACATTTCAAAGCTAGCAGGGGATTTGTTAATACAAAAATATATAAATGCCCTAGTATAATCATTTTTAACAGAAAATTTAAATACCTTTACATTTTTACCTTCAGTTCTGTGTTTATTGCACCCATTAGTACAGTGCCTCTGTGCAGAGGCAAGAATGGAACTTTGGCATTGAGCTAGCATTAGGAGAAGTTGTAAGCCAAAAGAGGAAAGTTCTGGAAAATGAATTTCGGACTTTGCAAGTGCCTTCTCCTCAACCCTGATAATCAGTTTTTTTTTTTATGTGAAAAATTGTAAACATTCAATAATAATTATCTGAATCTTAATTTCCTAGTGAAAATGCTATTAAGAAAACAAGTAGTATTCCTGCGTGAAATGGATGTCCCTGTTGCTTGGGAGACGACTGCTACATACACTTACTCAGATCCAACCGGCTGCTCTACTTGCTTGCACCCGTCACCTGATTTCATTTCAGATTTTGTCATGACCTTTGATGTCTTGATAATCCCATAACAGTTCCATCCTGTTTAGTATTAGTACCTTATCAATATGCCATACCCCTTACAAACAAGTGAGTTTATGATAAATCTATCAGAATTAGAGGCATCACTGAGGGATAATACATTAAATTTAAGTCTGTGTATGTATAACTCAAATCTCTAGAAGCTCATAAACATGAACTATTTTGACATATACACCACCCTAACTAAAAATTCCACCTTCTTCTTTTAAAATCCTGAGTGTAAATACTGTTCTCATTGTTAATCAGGAAAATACATACAATCCTAAATAAAAAACATCTTTAGTTTGGTACTTCATCCTTCATCTTTGGATGTCAAAACAAGTTGAGTTTTTGATTATGTACTTCAATGTAGAATTGTTAAAGTCTTTTCCTCAGTATAAGTTAGTATTTGACTAGATAGTAAAAAAAAAAAAATCTCTATTTTTCTCAGGAATATATGTGTTAAACTCTACAGGACCTTGCCATTTGAGACAGTCACAGGTAGTAGAGGAGAAAACTCTTTATAGCTATCTAAATCAGAATTTGTGTCTGGCTTCATCATCATCTAGAAAGGTGAACATGGGCAAGTAGTTCATTTCTCTGGTATGCCTCTGTGTCTACTGCCCTGAGTCCTTAATGTGGTTTTTAAGATTACATGAGAAATGCATGAGACATTCAGGTAAGGGTAGTCTCCATTATACCCAAGTACAGGATTTTTTAGTCTTTTAAACTGTCTGCATTTAGTAATATTCTTATCTTTATAAAAGTTAGAAAATTCAGAATCCTTTCATTTGTTCAGTAATAGATATTTTCCTCATAAAATTTGTTGCTTCAATATTTTTAGATATCATAGAATTTTAAAATAAATCAATGTTTCCATATTATGTATTTTATTTCATTGTTTTAAAAGAAAATTTGATCAGATATCCTAAATTCTAATATTTAGTATTACAATTAAATGTCTTGTTGTCCAAGAAATTTCCTCAGACCCTTTTTACTGTGTGTGGTGGTAAGATTGAACTTAGAGCTTTGCACATAATAAGCAAATATTCTATTACTAAATTATACTCTATTCTACAGACATCTCATTTGAAGAGTTTCAAAATTACCAACTTTAAATGGGTCACAGATGAATTATCACCAAATTCTGGCCAATGTATGTGTTTGTGTGTGTGTGTGTGTGTGTGTGTGTGTGTGTGTGTGTGTGTCCACGTGTGCTTGTGTGTGTATAGGGGTTTGTGTACCTAGTATAAATTATGCTAGTTGTTTTTGTAAAGCTAGTAGATACGTGTAGTGGTTTGAATAAGAATGGTCCCTGCAGGCCCATATACTTGAATGCTTGGTGATTAGGGAGTGGAACTGCTTAACAGGGAGGAAGTGTGGCCTTGTTGCAGTATGTCAGCCTTATTGGATGAAGCCTATCACTTGGGGTGGGCTTTGAGTCTTCAAATGCTCAAGATGTTCAGTGTCTCTTCCTAATCATACTGCCTAGGGATCCAGATGTAGAACTCTTAGCTCCTTCTCCAGGCACATGTCTGCCCACATGCAGCCATGCTTCCTGCCAGTGGTGATGGACTAAACCTCTGAAACTGAAAACAAGCCTCAATTAAATGATTTTCTTTAAAAGAGTTGCTGTGGTTTTCTTCACAACAATCAAACACTGAGGCAGAACTGGATACCAGGGAATGGGGTATTGTTTTAACAGCCCTGACCATACATCTTTTTGGCAGAATGGGAACTTGGGGACTTCGGATGAGCAGTTGAATGCTCTAAGTGGGGATGAATTGGTCACCCTCATTAGAAGCAGGAGAGCCAGTGGTGCTGAGAGCAATGTACAGTCCAGTTCAAGAGGTTTCAGACAGTAAGAAGAGAAGTAAGTGTCCTAGAGATTGTTCTTGTGATATTTTGATGAAGAATGTAGCTGGGTTTTGCCCTTTGTCCTTGCTAAATTGAAAAGTTTTGGATTAGGAGCCTTGACAGAGAAGGCTTTGAAACATACTAATATTCACTATGTCACACAGTGATTAGTGTTCAGTATTATGCAGATCTATAATAAAAAGGAGCAAGCTGAGCAAGGAAAAAAATACAAAATATACTATTTGGGGACAAAGGGGACACCGGGATGCTTAATGGAGCTAAGTCCTGTGCACAAACAGATAAATAGATTAATGAAAAACCCAATATTAAATAGAATAATGGAGTGTTGACCTCATGACTTCCAATATGTAAAAAAGAATTTTGTAAAAAAGGACGTAGAACTCTCGACTTCTGCAGTAGCACCATGTCTGCCTGGAGGCTGCCATGCTCTCTTCCATGATAGAAATGTTCTAAATCTCTTAAACTCTAAGCAAGTCCCAATTAAGTACATTTTGTAATACCTCTCTTGCTCATGGTGCCTCTTCACAGCAATGAACACTAACACAATAGGACACCGTCTGCTTTCTTAGTGATAAAGCAATATTGTTACTATATCTAAGAGGGATAGCCATTAAAAATAATGAAGTTAGAAGTGCAGATGGCAAGAGGAAAAACAAAACAGGAAAATTAAGGAGATGAATAAACAGAGCAGGAGAAGCAGATAGAGAGGGAGGGAGGAGAAAGACAGAAGAGGGGAAGTGGGGAGAATATGGCATTAAAAGCTCAATGTCTACTTAATAAGCCTTACAAATTAGACTATGAGTTGCCAAAAAAAAAGTTTGCCAGGACATTTTGCTTCTTGGTGACTGAGAAATATTACATTCTCTGATCATTCTTAATATTATAATTTGAATCCAAAAATGATGTACAAAGATATTTAAAAATTCTGTTCTCACTCAAAGAGACCTTGTACTTTTGGATGTATAATGAATGTTTGCTTCCCCTTCTACAGTAAGGGCAACATTTACTGGAGTCTTCTCAAAAGGAAAAAGGCAGGCAGTCCTACCATGCAGCTATGAAAACATTGAGCATGATGTCATGAGAATGTGCAACAGATGTACAGAACAGTGGTAGAGAATAATTGTTCACTACCATAGCTCCTGTTGTTATTAGTAGAAATAATTTTGGTGTGTTATGTGTTTCAGTAACAGCTAGAAGTTAATATGACCTTTCCAAGGAAATTAAGGTGATTTATATGGCATCAAATCAATGTTTTTGTTAGCATAACTTCAATCTTTGAAGTTAGAAATAGAGTGAAATCTAGTCTCTGCAGACCACAGTTGGCTCTGGTTGGTTGATTCTGTAGGTTTTCTTGAGGTGTCCTTGATCCTTTTGGCTCCTGCAATCTTTCCTCTTCCTCTTCTGCTGGATTTCCAAGCTCTGCTTCATATTTGGCTGTAGGTCTCTGCATCTGTTTCTGTCCCTTCTAATGACAATTAGACTAGATGCCAGTGTGTAGTATAGCACAATATCACTAGGAATCATTTCATTGACTATTTTGTTTCCTTGGCATTCGTGTTTGGTTCTGTTAGGAGTCTCTTGGCTATCCAGTCCCTGGTCCTGGTCTTTCTTGCAGTTTCAGATATAGACATCCTCTCATGGCATGGGTATCAAATTGAACCAAGTTGGGTTGGTATCAAATTGGTTGGTTACTCCTATTATTTCCGTGTCACCTTTACCCCTGCATGTCATAGAGAAAGGACAAGTTGTAGGTAGAAAAGTTTTTTTTTCCCCCTCAGCGTTGGTGTCCCAATCCCTCCACTGGAAGTCATGCCTGATTACAGGAGATGGCCAGTTCAGTTCAGTTTTCCCTATTGATAGGAGTCTTAGTTAGGGTTACCCTCATAGATTCCTGAGAATTTCCATTGCCCAGGATTCTAGCTCATCCTAGAGATGCCCCCATCCCACAATCCAGTTGTCTCTCCCAGCACTCCTTCCATCTGTCCTCATTCTAGCTCACCCCTCCTCATCCCTCTACACCCTGTCCCACACAGCCCACTCCCTCCATTACCTCCAATGTCTAATCTATTTCTCCTTCTCAGTGACATTCAACCATCCCACATTAGGCTCTCCTTGTTACTTAGCTTCTCTGGGTTTGTAGCATGGTTACCCTGTACTTTATGGCTCATATCTGCTTACAAGTAAGTAGACACCATGTTTGATGATCTGGGTCTGGATTACCTCACTCAGGATGTCATTGTTTTTAATGGCTGAGTAATAGTCCATTGTCTGAATCCACCATATTCTTTATCCATTCTTTGGTTGAAGGACATCTAAGTTGTTTACAGTTTCTGGATATTACAAATAGAGATCCTATGAACATATTTGAATAAGTATACTTGTGGTATGATGCAACATCCTGTTGTTACATTCTCAGGAGTGGCATAGCTGGATCTTGAGGTAGATCTATTCCCAATGTATTGAGAAATCACCAGACTGATTTTTCAAAGTGGCATTCCCACAAGCAATAGGGGAGTGTTCCCCTTGCCCACATTCTTGTCAGCATGAGCTGTCTGTCACCTGAGGTCTTGTTCTTTGCCATTCTGACAGGTATAAGATGGAATCCAGAGTTGTTTTGGTTTGCACTTCCCTCATGGCTAAGACTGCTGAACATTTCCTGAAGTGCTTTTATGGCCGTTAGAGGTTCCTCTTTTGAGAATCCCGTTTTCATCTGTACCCTATTTTTAATTAGGTTATTTGGCTTGCTGATGTCTACTTTCTTTAGTTATTGATATATTTTGGATGACTCACCTCAGTCAAATGTGGAGTTAGTAAAAAATATTTTCCCATTCTATAGACTGCCATAGAAGCTTTTTGTTTTCATGAGGTCCCATTTATTAATTGCTCATCATAATGCCTCAGCTGTTTGTATTCTTTCTTTTCAGGAAGTTGTCTCCTGTGTCAGTGTGTTCAAGCCTTATCCTCCACTTTTTACTCTATCAAGTTCTGTGTATCTACTTTTATGATGAGGTCTTTGATCCACTTGGACTTCAGTTTTGTGCAGAGTGATAGATATGGATCTATTTGCATTCCTCTACATGCTAATATCCAGTTAGACCAACACTACTTGTTGAAGATGCTTTCTTATTATCATTGCACATTTCTGGCTTCTTTATAAAAAACAGATGTCCATAGGTGTGTGGATTTATCTCTGGATCTTCAGTTTTATTCCATTCATCAACCTGCCTGTTTTTATGTCAATACAATGTAGTTTTTATTACTATTGCTTTGTGGTACAGTTTCAAAGGAGGGATGATGATACATCCATAAGTTCTTTTATTATACATGATTATTTTAGCTATCCTGGGGATTTTGTTTGTTTGTTTTTCCATATGACTTTGAGTATTGATCTTTAAAGGTCTGTAAAGAATTGTGTTGAAACATTGTGAACTGGTATGAAACTCACTGAATCTGTAGATTGTTTTTGGTAAGACAGCCACGTTTACTATGTTAATCATACCAGTCCATGAGCATAGGACATATTTCCATCTTCTGATATATTCTCCAATTTCTTTCTTCAGAGACTTGAAGTTCTTGTCATACAGATATTTTACTTGCTTGGTTAGTGTTACATCAAGATATTTTATATATTTTGTGGCTATAATGAAGTGTGTTGTTTCCCAGATTTCTTTCTCAGCCTGTTTATTGTTTTTATACAGGAAGGTCTTTAAAATTTATTTTGTACCCAGCCACTTTGCTGAAGGAGTTTATCAGCTAGAGGAGTATAATTTTTGGGTCCATTTCTGTGTACTATCATATCATCTGTGAATAGTGGTATGTTGACTTCTTCCTTTCCAATTTGTACCCCCTTGATCTCTTTTAGTTTTCTTGCTCTAGCTAAAATTTCAAGTACTATATTGAATAGATATAAAAAGAGTAGACAGCCTTATCTTGTGCCTGATTTTAATGGAATTGCTTTATGTTTTTCTCCACATAGCTTGATGTTTGCTATTGACTTGCTGTATATTGCTTTTATTGTGTTTAGGTATGTGCCTTGTATCCCTGACCTCTCCAAGAATTTTATCAATAAGTTCTTTTATTGTACATGATTAAAGGGGTGTGAGGATTTTGTCACAGGCTTTTTCAGCATTTAATGAGATGATCACATTTTTTCGTTTTAGTTTGTTTCTATTGTGAATTACATTGTCAGAGCTTCATAGGATAAGCCATCTCCCAGCAAGTAGGGATGAAGCCTACATGGTAGATGATCCTTTTTTATGTGTTCTAGGATGCTTTTATGAATACTTTTATTGAGTATTTTCCATCAATATTCATGAAGGGAATTGGTCTGAAATTCTCATTGTTAAGTTTTTCTATGGTTATATATCAGGGTGGCCTCATAGAATGAGCTTCTATTTCTATTTTATGGAATGATTTGAGGAGAATTTGTATTAGGTCTTCTTTGAAAGTCTGGTGGGATTTTGTGCTAAAGCTATCTGGACCATAGCTGGTGTTGTTGATGTTGTTTTTTGTTGGGAGACATTTATCGACTATACTGGACTGACCTACGTTCTCTGCACATATGTTACAACTGTGTAGCTTGATCCTTTTGGTGACTCCTAACAGTGGGAGCAGGTACTGTCTCTGACTCTGTTGCCTACCTTTGAAACCCTTTCCTCCTACTTGTTTGCCTTGTTTAAGCTTAATAGAAACTGGCAGGACTTTTTCTAAAGAGAAATGGAGGAGGAGGAAGGGAGGAGAGAAGGAGAGAGAGAAAGAGAGAGAGAGAGAGAGAGAGAGAGACAGAGACAGAGACAGAGACAGAGACAGAGACTGAAGAAGAGCAGGGAGGGAAAATTGTGGTCAAGATGCGAAATAAATAAAATTAAAAACTGAGAGAAGTGAATAAATTATCTTGGATAGCATGACGAATTTTCAGTAAACACTGGATGTCAATTATATTCAAGTGAAAACTCTAAAAGAGAAAAACAATACACTTGCAAAATGGATGAAGAAATTAAACACAGGCAGCGAATTCACCTGAAAGCAAATGCAGACTGGAAAGAGGTTTTTATTTAAGATAAACAAGATCATTGTCCTCTTTCTTTAATTACTATCAGAAGCTGTCAAAGGCTGGTTCTTTGCTGCTTCATGGTACCTTGTTAGACTTTAGGTTAAGGGCTCTGTGCACGTTTGTTACAAGTGTAAATTTTGGAAATTTGTTTTGAAAGAAAGGCTTTCAGTGCTCATCATCATTGAATATACATCTATTTGTGAAAGGAAGAGAACTGAGAAAATGCTTTGCGATGCCAGATAATAGTCACTGTGACTATTGGTTTATTTTTATATCATTTTTACCACAGTATTTAGGTGACCTTTGTCAGATTGCTTTTAAAAGATGATACTTGAAATCATTTTTATAGAAGTGTGTGCTTTTTCTGATATTACGGTAATTATCACTCTTTCTTGTTGTTTATATTGAATGATTTATCCTGCAAACAATTTTCCAATGGCTATTACAAGACAACCGTTAGTCCAGACTCTGAAAACAGAACAGTTGAAAATAAAGGCTAAATTCACACTCTTTAACAGCTGACATTTAAGAAGTGTGATGTAAACTGAATAAAAACACAAACAGTGGTCCAGAAGTGACAGAAAGAAGAATGCAGAATGAGAAGGGCTTAAGAGGTGCATAGCTTGGTAGATGGTGGTGAATGTAAAGAGCATGTCCCAGAAATATCAAGCTTGGACCCAAGAACATGTTGTAAAGTTGTGAAGGGGTAGGTCAAGTGGACAACTGGGGAGAGAGTGGTTCAGCCACAGACAACAGCAAGTACCAAGGTGTGGAGGGAGGAATGAGTTCTGAGTCTCAGAGAAATGGAGATCTTATGGTAGCTCTAGACTTGGTCATTGGCTTCCAGTGGAACATGAACCTGTGAACTATTGTGAGCAGAAAAGTGGCAATGTATTGGGGTTTGGTTATTGTGTAAGTTACTTTTCTTCTCATGGTGGCTAAATACTTGACAAAGACACTTTAAGGACAGAAAGGTTCATTTTGGAACAGAGTTCCCGGATTTAATCCAGCAGGGTGGGAAGCATTGTGGCAGGAGCCGGAGGCATCTCACAGGGCATCCTCCATGAGGTAGCAGGGTAAGAAGATTGCTACAATGCAGGCTATTCACTCTGGGACCCAGCCAATGCAGGCTATTCACTCTGGCTACCTTTATCGGTGACACTTTCCACTTCCATTAACCCAGACTAGAAACTCCCTCATAGAGACATGCCCAGAGGGTAGTTTCCATGGAGATCTAAATCCACTCAAATTGACAAGGAAGATTAGCCATCTTAGGCGGCCAATTGAAAAATGGATTGTAGTTTGTCCAGGAACAATTAAAACAATCCAATTATGAGACTATTACTGTAATGTAGGCAAAATAAGACACAGGCTTAGACCAAATTGGAAATCAGGGAAAGTATTAGGAAGAAGTTATATTTTAGATACTTGTTTGATGTAATAGTGGCCATGTTTATTTAGACAACCTCTAAAGATGTAGATAGATAGATAGATAGATAGATAGATAGATAGATAGATAGATAGATAGAGATACAGACATAGACATATGGGCTATAAAAGAAATCATAACATGAAGATAGTAGACACTCAGCAGGCAGCAAGGAATTTTTGAGAGCAGCCTCAGAGAGAAAAATCTCAGCCTTGGAACAGGACATCAGCACTGCTTTAGGCTAGCAACAACTTGTGAAAACCACTAAATTAACAAATATTTTTATGAACCACCAGGAATGGGGATAAGACGTTACTGCCAGAGCTTGGTCCATGAGGAAATTTGGCTTCCTCACCCCTTGGCTACTGAGTCAAGATGGAAGGAAGTGGGGAGGGAACTCACCAATTTCCTCTAGGGCATAGAGAAAACTAAATAAAAATAAATGCATGTATTAAAGAACAATTTATGAATAATAATTTATCCTTTGTTCAGAAACTTGGAGAAAAATATTTTTCTATTAATTAGAATTTTCAAACATAATATTTTTATCTACTAAAACAAACATTTCTGAAGAGAAATGTGGCATTTCAATAATCATAATTTTTTATTTAATCTTAATTTACTTAAGATCTCAGCAAACATGGCATTAAATTCATTTTATTCCTATGGAAAAAAATAATTTTAAAATATATTAGATATGAACATTTTGATGGGTTTACACTTATTTTTTATTTCGTAGTTATGTGCATGTGTGTGTGTCTGTGTCTGTATGTAACATCTGTGTGCTAGTGCCCACAGAGAATAAGAAAGGGGCCACAGATTCCAGGATAAGAAGAGGAATCAGACCTCCTAGACTTGGAGTTATAGACATTTGTGTGCTGCTCAGCCCTGATATTTGTCCTATGGTAAATCAGCAAGAACTCTTTTGATGGATTTCAACAACCTTGATGTGTGTGTAAGATTTAATAATTGCTTATTAATACTTGAGGAAATTAAAATCATATGAGATTGGCTTTTTCCCTACTATTTGTTAGTTAGTTGGTTTGATGAAGTACGTTGGGGTTTATTAGGTAAAGGAGAGTAATACCAATCCAAGACTCTGTACAGGCTTCTCCAGAGACAGAATTGCCTCAGTGAATACAATCTGCCTCATACAGAAGGAAAATACTTAGATTTGTATACTAATTAATCATTATCACCTAAGCCATTTAATGTTGAAAATGCAGAAAGAAAACAGAACTCTTGATGTTTTACAGCTAAGGAAATGGAGAAGCATGCTGCGTCTATCAGTGAGGTTTCACCTTCAATTAGAGAAAAGGATTGCTTCAGTGAGAGACAATTTTTCAAAGAATTAGATGGAGAACAATTGAGGAAAACACTGATTGTCCTCCTCTGAGCTACACACACACAGAGAATCTCTCTCTCTCTCTCTCTCTCTCTCTCTCTCTCTCTCTCTCTCTCTCTCTCTCACACACACACACACACACACACACACACACACACACACACATACCTGCACACATTCACACACACACACACACACACACATATACAAGCACAAGTGCATGTGTGCGCACACACACATAGACACACTCATACACACATGCATACAAGCACATGCACACACACGTGCACACATACACACACACACACACACACACACACACACACATACAAACACATGCGCACATGCATTCACACCTGTACACACACTCTGGAAAAAGAAGAAGCATATATTGAAATAGCAAATGAAATAAAATAATTTGACAAATTCTGTTTCAGTGATTCTTGAATCACTGTGGTGCCTCAAAATATGGTAGATGGAAATACTGGAATCATGCAGTTTTAATAATTAAGTTGTGTATTTAAACCAATTAAATTATGTAGGTAAATTTAATAATCTGCATATTTTAACTTTTAAAATGTTTTAACAATAACATAGAGATCAACTTTGAAAATAAAGACCACTTATATCCTGCATTACCTAATATTCAGCCAATATTTAATTTTGTGCAAAAATAAATCAGCACATGTACCTCATTAGTATACAAATTTAATTTAATCTTTAATAAAAAGTATATATATGACAAGTTTTAAAGTGAATTTATTATTGATTTGTTATTTTTTTAAAATGTGATTTATGCACTATATAGAAAAATATTTCAGTGGGATCACCTACATTTCTCCTAACAGAAACTTTGAAGTGTTTCCTTTGGAAAGAATTAGATACACTAAAATCAATTTTCTATGTTAGACCTAGAATGAAATTTTACATGCCAGTCTTAAATGCTAAGCCAAGCACAGCAGTATTAATTCACTCACATTCCTTTTTAGGGTAGACTTCAACACTCATATTTTATCCTGGAACATTCTAGAGTCATATCATGACTAGACACATCTTTTCTTTTCTCTTTTTTTTCTTTTTTTGTGATTTTTTATTAGATATTTTCTTTATTTAAATTTCAAATGTTATCCCAAAAGTTCCCTATACCCTCCCCCCGCCCCTGCTCCCCTACACACCAACTCCCACTTCTTGGCCTTGACATTCCCCTGTACTAGGGCATATATAGTTTGCAAGACCAAGGGGCCTCTCTTCCCAATGATGGCCAAATAGGCCATCTTCTGCTACATATGCAGCTAGAGACACGAGCTCTGGGGGTACTGGTTAGTTCCTATTGTTGTTCCACATATAGGGTTGCAGACCCCTTCAGCTCCTTGGGTACTTTGAGAATGAAGACCAATGTGTGGATACTTCATTCCTCATTAGAATAAGGTACAAAATACCCATGAAAGGAGTTAGATACAAATTTTGGAACTAAGATGAAAGGATGAAGGATGGACTATCCAGAAACATCTTTTCTTTATATGACTTATCGCTGTTCACTGTGTTGTGTCTGTTTGGGCCATTTTTTTAAATTATTTTTTTAGATATTTTCTACATTTACATTTCAAATGCTATCCCGAATGTCCCCTATACATTCCCCCCACCCTGCTCCCCTACCCATTCACTCCCAATTCTTGGCCCTGGTGTTCCCCTGTATGGGACATATCAAAGGGGAACTCTCTTCCCAATGATAGCCGACTAGGCCATCTTCTGCTACATATGCAGCTAGAGACACGAGCTCTGGGGGTACTGGTTAGTTCATATTGTTGTTCCAACTATAGGGTTGCAGACCCCTTCAGCTTCTTGG
>NC_034592.1:53479050-53487878 GCF_900095145.1 Mus pahari
CAGCATCTGCTGTCACCTGAATTTTTGATCTTAGCCATTCTGACTGGTGTGAGGTGAAATTTCAGGGTTGTTTTGATTTGTATTTCCCTGATGATTAAGGATGTTGAACATTTTTTCAAGTGCTTCTCAGCCCTTTGGTATTTGTCAGTTGAGAATACTTTGCTTAGCTCTGTACCCCATTTTTTAATAGGGTTATTTGAATTTCTGGAGTTCAGCTTCTTGAGCTCTTTGTATATATTGGATATTAGTGTGTTTGGGCCATTCTTAAATCCTTAATCTGTATTGCTTGTTTGTTCATACTTCAGGCACATTAATTATGCTCATGGAAACATTTTATATCCCTTTGCTAGCCAAATCTTACCTTACAGGCTTGGGGTTTTGTTGGTTGGTTGGTTGGTTGATTGGTTGGTTGGTTTTTGTTTTTTTAATTTTTGCAAAATAAGAGTTCATGCACATATGCCACAATAGATACACACACCAGAATAGATCTGAGTTTTCCTACGCATTTAATATTGTCTCAATTTCCCTACTATGCTTTAACCTGTAATAGTTAAGAGACATGATCATCTCCCTTGTACATGGAATATTAATCCTCAGTAGTCTTTGGGAAATAAATGGGTAAAATAATGACCTGGTAAAAGTGGAATTGTAGCCATTGGACAATAATCACCAAACTCAGTATGTCAGCAAGAGTCACTTAGGAAGAAGTAAGCATATTCTCAGAAAGCAATCTTCTCCACTCTGAGACTATTAGCTCAGTTCTAGGAGTCTTACTCTAGAGGGCAATGTCCTGTGGATATTTGAGGCAACTATCCCGTGCTTTCTTACTAGCGTTCATTGATTGCTCACTAAGATGTCTATCAAACTTCAGAATGTAAATAACCACAGATCATCTATTAATTATTCTTTCCTATAATAATCTATGTGCTATGCTGAAACAATGATCACAAGAGACAGTCGCATGAGTAAATTTCCTAGAGATAATTACCACACTTCAGTAGATTGCAAAAGTGGTGTCTGTGCACATCTAATTACTTTACAGAATACAATAAAAAATATGTACACATGAGGATTGGGATTTAAAAAGTCAAGTATTTCTACAGATTCTTTTTTTTAAGGTAGAGTCTTATTATGTTTCCCAAGGTCACCTGGAGCATTTTTTAAGTAACCCTTTGCATTGTCTGTCACTGATTTATTTAGGCAAAGTAATAGAAAAGATTTCACAAACAAAAGCACACACGTCAAATAGATGCTGTGAATAGTTTTATTTTTAAGGAAAGCTTTATATTTATTGGACAATAGCATAGCTATTCCAACTTATTAATGCATCATTTAAAGATATTTTTACACACAACTAAAGATGTTAGTACTTAAGAAAAAGACGCAATGGCTGGAAAAGCACAAAATGTCTCATAACCTAACCGTCACAACAGAACTTTCTTCGTTTCTAAGATACAAACTATAAATGCACACTGAAATCTAGTGCCGTTCAGAATTGCTGCCTTTATGTTGGCTAAGAAGCAATTTTGTTCACGCCGTCTCTGCACTGATATCAAATTCCATCCTAGTGAGCAGAACAAATAATCCCTCAATGCCATTAAAAAAAAGAATTGAATTTTTCTCACCTCTAACTCTAGCTCTAGAGAGCACTGTGCCCTCTCCTGGTCTCCTTAAGGATTTGTACTCAAACACACACACACATGCCCACCCACTGACACACACACACACACACACACACACACACACACACACACACACACACACCTACACATGAACTGAAAAAAAGAAAGAAAGAAAGTAAGAAAGGAAGGAACGAAGGAACGAAGGAACGAAGGAAGAAAAAGAAAAAATGAAAAGAAAAGATATTTTATTTTCTGAATCGACTGTAGTAACTTTGGAGGCCACCCTTTTAAGCCAAAAAACTCTTACTCAATTTATCTAATTTGTTTCTTTTGCTTCTTATACCAAACTGGAAACAGAATCAAAGACTAACTCCAAGGAATGCTCATCTGGTGAATCTCATACATATCCTTACGACTCTACCACAGTCTAACATTAACACTATAAAAGTTGGCAGGATGCCAGAATTTATATGCATGTACAGTTAAAGAACTATTATTCATCACTTCTGTGTATACTTAAAATAGCATATTTTTAAATATTCTTTGAGAAAGATTAAATTCTTTAGAATTTTCTTAAGTCACTAATTCTTCTCAAATTACACAAAAATCATAAAGGTTTTACCTGAATGGTAAATTGCATAACCATGGCTTAGGGGCTGATGAGACACATGTAATAGATTTGCCTATATGGGATGATTATACTGAGCACATACTCTATCTAGTTCTGCCAAAGTTTCTCACATAGAACTAGCACAGTAGACTAAATAGCAGTTCCCCTAAGGGGGGGTGGGGGGGTGGGGGGGTGCTACCTATGCCATTAAGTGCACTCATTTAGCAATTACAATCTGTAATCACTCTCCTGGGACTAAGCATATGTTGGGTTGAATTGTCATTCTTTCTGGCTTAAAAGAAAATAAGGGTCTTGCCTGAAGTGATTGCTCAGAAAATGAGGACCGGGATGCCTCGCAGGGTCCATGCCTGCTACTCTAATATGGACTCTCCTCCCCTCTCCTTCCATCACTAGCAATTCCAAAATCTCTGGGAAAAGTTTAATTTTAGCACAGCACTACACTGATTGACAGAAGACATACAGTCTAGAAAGTATGAGATGGAACCTTATTTTCTGGAGTCAGACTTGAAGAAGGAGTGTTTTTTCTTTCCTTAACTTTACTGTGGCTTTTTGCACATAACCTCAAAATTGCATAAATAGTAAGAAAAGCAGAGCCTCTTGAACGCTTAGAGGTATTAGGTTTACAAAGTTCAGATTCATCACCCTGAAGAAGAGCAGGCAGAAAGTAAGAGCCAGAGCAGTTGGAAGAAACCAAGAAAACAAGCCCTTCTAAATCAACATGAATAAATCTCATGAACACACAGACTGAAGCGTCGTCTATGCTATGCCCTGAAATAGTCAGCTGTGGAAAGAACAAGTTTATAGTGATGATATACACATTTTAAACAAAATTAAGGTATAAGATGATATATACAAATATAATTTGATGTATAATAATTGAATGATACACATGTATCAATAAGTTAACTGAGTCAGTGTAAACAATGGGATATTATTTGTAAATTTTGTTTTGGAAGGAAGAAATACCTTTCCTGAAAAATTTGTGGTATGATTAAAGTCATTTTAACCAAAAGTTCAACATGTTTCAAGACTTTTCAGAAACAAATTATATGAGCCACAGGTACTTTATTTGTTCATTTGAGACTGCCATATTAAACATCTGTAAAGTGTCAATTCCGTTTGAGTTTTGCTTGCAAAGGAAGTGTGGAGTTTAGTGGCAGGGTTATCTTCCAGGGGACAACTAAGGAAGAAGACACTGGATTACCTCTGAGAACTCGAAGTCATGTTCTTCTGACTGAGGTGATTCCAGTCCCCAGTATCTGGGAGTGGCTGTCACTGGAGGGCTTAATTAACAGGATGGGCAAGTGAAAAGCTGATGGAAAGGGAATCTGCTTGAACATTAGTGATGATTCTCTGTGACTCCGATTCATAGCCAAAGGGAAGCTAGAAAGGCAGATTTGTTACACTATAGATGTGGCCAAGCTGCGCAAAGTGCAGATTTTTAGCACGTAGTATCAGTTATCCAAGCTTAGCCACCTCACTGCATTTAAAAACAAACAAAATCAACAACAAAAAACGATTGAGATTATGGTTTTAAATTTTTCTCCTTTTTTTTAAGCCATCAAAACGCACGCTTATATGGAAGCATTCTAGGCCCTTTCTGTCAGTAAATACTTGCAGAAACTTGCAAATTGTCATTAACATAAGCAACTTAACATCAACTTGAACTTTGTAAGTAATCAATTTTAAGAACATTAAGGATTTATATTTGAACACATTTTATGTGAAAGCTAAACTTCCTAAACTGCTAACATATATTTTTACTGAGTCCTACTATAAATGTGGCATGTAAATGTTTACTATGCATTGTTTTCAAGTAGAATAAAATTGCAATGTGCACTCTCCTTTAGTCTTCATAAAAGAACCATCATGAGAAGAGTGAAAAAGCCAGGGCTGGTGTGATAGCTCAGTTGACAAAATGCCTGCCTTGAAAGCAGGAGGGCCTGAGTTCGATCCCCAGGACCCATTTCAGGAATGCAGGATACAGTGTTATGTGTTCATAACTCCAGAGCTGTGGAGGCTGAGAAACAGATTCCTAAGACTAGCTGGTCAGCCTTCTTGAGGTCATCTCCAAGACAATGAAATCATACAAATAAGGTAGACAGCCTGAGGAACAATGGCTCAGTTATTCTCTTGCTTCTGCATGCACATGCACAAATGTGCATGCATGCTCACACATACATGTGAAACTGGGCATACACCAACATCAGGTACACAGAGCATTTTGAATGAACATTGTTTAATATCAGTCATATCAGACCATGTCATGTTGGCTCTTATTCATGATCCCCTGTAGGATATAGCAACTCCATGGCTAAATAGATTTTTAGCTTTTTCACTAGTTGATTTTCAAATGAATTATTATTTTTTCTTTTAGAACTTGGACTTATTCTTTCTTTCCTAAATGACTTTATCAAAATATATTTTCCTATATCTTTCCATTCAGACAGAATATTAATTCCTGTAAAACAAAGAAGAGAAACCTTTCAGAATTTAACTACGATTACCTACAAGACTACCTTTGCTATATCAGTATTATTATTTATACATAACAATGTTTCCTTCTACTTAGACAGGTTTTGATATATTCCCCTTATTCCAAAATAAAAATCATTAGAAATGAGTTTTAAAGAGAAAATCGTCCATCACGAATAGAATTGTCTCAGGTGTTTGAGTTTGGTTTGTTTTTTCATTGTGGCTGGTCTTCAAATTGAGCTCCCTAAATTCTACTGTGATATTCTTTCTTGCCCATACTAACTTTCCCTCTGATCCTAGAAATGTAGACAGTCATGGCTGCTTCCAGCTAAGATGCTTTGCTCTTATTCCTGAATACTCACTTAGAGCTGTGACATTGCTCTGGGCTATAGGAAGTTTTTAATTGACCAGATGTCACTACAGAGAAGAAAACCAGATATCCCTTGTAATTCTGTCCTGCAGAAACCTTTCATTAAGTGTTTATACCTAAGGAAATACAGAAATCTGGTTGTCAGAAAATGCCAGCTAAATGGAGTCACACAAGGACTGGTAACTGGTAAGTCCTCACCTAGATTTGTAAAAAAAACATGTGTGTGATTTCTCTTTACAGGAAAAGGGAAATGGCAAAGCCACACTGTAGTTCATTTTTAAATGAGATGCTCTTGTCAGTAGACTCCATTATGTTACCATGCGATTACTGGAACATTAATTTGTTTCTCTGCTCTAACCTGTAATTCCTCTGTTGGAAAAAAAAGGACGGCAGCCTCTCCGCTGAGAACTTGTGCCAACCGCTCTTTCTCCTGAGCAGATTCTTGGTTTTCTATGGCAGAAGTTGAACTTTCTCCATGAAGGTGTCTTGAAATGCAAGCAATGACAAAAATACTGTAGACAGCCCTATGAAATTTGACAGACCGCAATGGTCGGCACTTAAACACGTTTTCATGAGTCCACAGTCTCCCAGGAAGATTTCGTGGGCCTCTGGTGTTTCTTCCAGCCCTTGGGGTTTGTATTTTTAAAGTAAAATCTTTCGGTTTTTTCATCTTTGCCAAATTTCTTTATTTGATAATGTTTCAGTGTTTTGACAGGTGATCAAATGTTTAGTGACTAACAAAATTGTGCTTGATGCCCCAAATTGTTCCAAAGATCAACAGAGTAAGTACAATTCAAAGCACACCATTTCAGAAATTAAGAAGAGGGGGCATTTCTTAATATGACACATGCTACAGTTGAACAGTTTATTTATAGGATTATTTTGTTACTACTTCTCAGCCTCCCTCATGGCTGCCATTGTTAAGCTGGTCTATTGCAATTTGAAGTGCTGACTTAATTGGCCTGGAAAAGTACCATTTTTTTTTTCCTTTCACACCATAAAGATGTTTGATGGGTAAGCCACTTAGAAGCTGCCCTTCTGCGCTGCTATATTTAAAGGAGCTTGTTGTGTTGTTCATGGGGATTCATAAAAAGTGTGTTCTAAGAGGAGAAAAATTACAGAGTGCTGCTGGAACTCAGGCTTTTCTCTGGGCCTTTGAAAGCCTTTCCTTCCGTCACAGTGGGGATGGTTTCCATCAATGTTTCTGACAGTCTACAGACTAACAGTGCAGAGCAGGGACTCTCTCAGGAAAAGCTTTAGAAAAGATGAGGTCTTTTTTGCACTTCTTTAGGAGCGCCCCATGAACTTCCTCTCTCTGGGATTGTCTCTCACTTCCTATGGCCCCATGTTGTTATTTTTAGTAGAAAGTGCAATCCTCAAGGGGAGGGGCCTAGAGTCAGCTTCCTAAGCCATCTGTGCCTCTGTGGCTTTCAGTTCCCTAGGATCAGCTGGTGACTGCATTCGAAGTTAATGCCTTCATAGATCTGTTATAAACAATTCTAGCTCTGAGTGGGATCACAATGATGGCACCTCTAAGGGCTCTGAGGCATGCCGTGGTCATTGTTTGAGATAATGATTGTAGTTTTCACAATAGTAGGCCTGAATTATCACCGCTCAATATATGATAAAGAAATAGATTTCCCAGGGATTGATGATATATTCAAGTTCCTGTGGCTGTGGCTTTTGAGACATGAAAGAAGATAAAAGCACATCTCTTTCTTGAGAATTTAAAAACTGTCTTCCATAAAACATGGATAGCCAGGAGCTTCATAAGATCCTGTTTCTCAAGTTCTTAACAAAGTCTCAGCATGGAATAATTAGCTCATGAATATATATACTCACATCTTAAGAGTTTTATATTTTGTCTGAATATTCAATTTAGTGTCAAGAAGAGAGTCCCCAAACAGAAATCAAATACTCTTCCCAAGGAATCTGTGAAATGGTCTCTGAATTAGCAAGCAGTTTCTTTCTAAGGTTTCATTGATGGTCGTTATCATTGTGTGTTGAAATATACATCATGTGGCTTCCCTGGATACATGTTCCACAAATGCCATATTGATCATTCCTGATATGATGTCATGATCTAACAGACAAAGACAGACTAGCCAGTAAAGATGAAATAACTATTATGTTCACTATGCAGTAAGAAGGGAGGGTGAGAATTCAACCCTCACAGGACTGGCTTCTAACAATATTCTACTTTGTCATTCCACAGAACACATTTTTATATACATATTTTTTTTTTTTTTAGAAAATTCATGATTCTTTCTGCCTAAGTGTTGTTAGCTCGCCATGTCCACAAGTATACATATTTCTCACCTTTGTTGTTGTTGTTTTTGCTTATTTTTATGACTGTCTAGATACAAAAAAAAAAAAATTGTGATTTTAACTTATTTGTGAAACTCTTGGGAATATCATTAAGATATCTCATTTCCAAAACCTTGAAGTAAATGTGATATTAAAGAAACATGAATATATGGGGGAAAAAAGACACTTTACCTACTGGCACCTAACACAAGTGGCACGTCAGCTTTCAAATGTGTTAGAGCAGATTAGTTTTAAAAGGTTTCGGCACTAGGGATTTTTCCCTTCCAATAATATGGTCAGTTGAAATTAGTTAAAATATTTTAATAGAAGTTTTCTTTTCATTAGAATTCTTTTAAGACTGAATATAGAATCTAACTAATAAAGATAATTATAAAATACTTTAGGGTCCTTTTTAAGGAAATGAGAGCCAAGGAGGGCAAGTTAGAGAAATTCATTCTTGGGTGAAAATTAAAAACAACAGGATCTCTACTCTGTATAAAAAAATTAACTAAGTGTGGTGCCATCATGGAGAAATACAGGTTCAAAGGAATAAGTCTACATTTATCTCATCGGGCACATATGCTCAATATTTGCAAAGCATAAAATGTCACACATGTTGTCAGAAGTACATAGCACATAAAAGCAATATGATCTTTGTCCAGGTGATTAAAAAAGGGGGTGGGGACATAAAGACACACTTTTTCAATTAAAACTCAATAAGAATGTGGATTTTTGCACACAAGGACCTAAGTAAATATAGAAACAGACTTAACTCAGTTTTACAAACTTCCTTTAAAAAAGTAAAATGGCCAAGCATGTGTCCTGCTCCTAAATGAGATCAGTTAAGCGTAGAGAAATTACTCAACACTGCTGTAAACCCTATAAGCTAGAAGACATGAGTTTTCTGCAGTATTATAAGACATTGTTTTTTGAATTCATTATTCCTGTTCTCTCCAAAACAGATTAAAAATTTAAAGTGAAATAACTGCAAATTTCTGTTTTCTTTTCATTTGTGAGTGTGTGTGTGTGTGTGTGTGTGTATGTGTGTGTGTGTGTGTGTGTGTGTGTGTGTCTGTCTGTCTGTCTGTCTGTCTGCCTGCCTGCCTGCCTGCCCCCCTGTCTGTCCATAGAGGTCAGATGAGGGTTTGGTTGGGCTCTACTGACTAACAGCTTCGTTTGTGAGGTAAGGAACCCCTTTTTGACTAAAACATACTTATCAAACGCTACCTCAATATAATAAGGACTATCACCTGTATCCCACTACCCAAAGTACAGGATATCAAGATGCTGTCTTTAAGAACATTTATCTCATAAAATTGCAAATCTTCTGTAAGGCAAAAGACACTGTCAACAAGACAAAAAGGCCACCAACAGATTGGGAAAGGATTTTTACCAATCCTAAATCTGATACAGGACTAATATC
>NC_034592.1:53489193-53529162 GCF_900095145.1 Mus pahari
AATAATAATAATAATAATAATAATAATAATAATAATAATAAAAGAACATTTGTCTCAGTATCCTTCCCCACTCCCAGCTCTTCACAGAGCTCTGAAGAGCAAAGGCGGAGACCAGAGAGCACAGCTGTGTTCCCGAGGATACGAGCTGGTTTCAAGGATTTTAAAGGGTTTTAACACACATCTCAGGTCTAACAGTCATATATCAGAAAGATGAGATATTAAAGTGTCTTTATATTATTAAGTAGCTGGTATCAAGGCAGGAGTGTAGGAAATTTCAATTAGATATTGCCTTTTGGAGTTTAGCCTTTAAGTTTTGATGCAAAGCCTTTTTGTGTGAATCTGTGCATTCATCCATTCTGGCTTTTCAGTGAACAGGGGGCCTTCTTATTTGTTCCAGCCAAAAATCTGTCCTAATTACAAAAAAAAAAAAAAAAAAAAGACTGTGACATTATAGTTGTACTGAAACATAACAATGATTGTGGTAAAAGCACAACATTTCAAAATTAAAATTTCACCATTTTAATAATAAATCCCACTTCGACACAGACAATACTAAGCAGGCATGGTGAGTCAGAGACATGGAGATCCTTACACACAGGCCTTAAGACCTCAGTTCAACTCTTGTATCTCACAAAGCAGTAAGAGAGCACTGATTCAGAAGAGGTGATCTGCTACCTGGCTACAAGCTACCTGGCACGTATGCAGCAGCACGCATGCATAAATGTGTCTTCCATGTGTATCACGGCCACCTCCTACACACAAATAAATACAATAAATGAACACAAATCGTTATGACGTGAAAAGTTACCCCAGTGGTTTAATCTCTGAATACAGGGCTGGCATAAAATATATACTATATGTGAGTCTTCTATCCAGAATAAATATAGTGAGATAAATCTACATACAAAAGATGGGTACAATATTGTGATGGTGACTGTATGTAACTTACTTTATAGACTTGGAACATATCAGTAGTGATTACTAAGGAGTGCTCTATCTGGCTATTAAGACACACTAACTCATCTAAGGTTACTAAAGACTTTATTTCAATCAATAAACTTAATAGTCAATTAAAGTCATACTCCCCAAAGTATAAAGGTACTACTTTCATTTGTTAGGGCTGCCAAAACAAAATACCACAGAATGGAGTAGCCTCAATATTAGTGATTTGTTGCGTTTTTGTTGTTGTTGTTTTGTTTTGTTTTTGTATTTTGGTTTTGGGTTTTTGGTTTTGTTTTTTCTAGGTGGACAATGAAGGCAGTGTCTCTCCATCGGTCTCCCTTTGGCTTACAGATGGCTGCTCTTATCCTGCCTCCACGCACCTCCTCTGTGGCCATGCCCTGGCTGTCTCTGTATTTAAGTTGCTTTTTCTTATAATGATGCTGGAATCTTCTTCTCAGGAAACCGTTCAGTCTAGTGACACTAATAGCCTCATTATAACTGCGTCACTGATCTAAAGACTCTACTTCCATTATAAGCACCTATGAAGTTCTGTAACTTAGGAAATTAGGGGATGGGAACACAATTTAGCCAAACTCTGTCACAGGTGCAGTGAGTGTGCAGGGATACACAGGATACAGGGATAGAGCAGGAGGCTGGGGAACTCAGAGGAAAGCATACATAAGGGTCACATAGGTGGTGTTGGTTTTATGACAGCCAGCAAGGTGAATAATAATCATTTCTCAATGTGCAAAAAAATTAATGTATGTTCTCTTTCCTCACAAAATGGAAGCTTTGTAGGTGGGTGACAAAGCTCAGGGATTAAGAGTGCTTGCTTCTCTTCCCTTCTCATCCTCTCAAGCTCTTATCCTCTTCCGCATCTGTCCCTTCACATCCCTACATCCCTCCCCCTCTCTCCCTGTGCTCATGGCCTGCCTCTTCTCTCTCTCTCTCTCTCTCTCTCTCTCTCTCTCTCTCTCTCTCTCTCTCTCTCTCTCTCTGCCTTACTACCCCCTCAACTTCCCTCCCTCCCCATTCCCTAAATAAACTCTATTCTATACTAAGAAAAAAAAAGAGTGCTTGCTTACTGATATATTAGAGGACCAGCATTCAGATCCCAGATCCCACACCAGGCAGCTCAGACTGCCTATAATCCAATGAACCTGACATTCTCTTCTGACCCCTATTGACACACAGACACAGACACACACAGAAACACAGACACACAGACACAGACACACACAGAAACACACACACACAGACACAGACACACACACATGTGCATGAGCACACAAGCATGCACACACACACACAAAAATAAACAAACAAACAAGAAAATGACCCTTGTTATTTTTATTTTTAATATTTAATTCATTTTGGAAAGAACAGGAAGAGTAGATTTTAAAAATTGCCTTATACTACTGCAGAAAAATCATGTCTTCTAACTTATAGATAACTTTGGAGTTTTTAATGTTTATCTCATGTAATTTGTACATTTAAGAAAATTTCAGTGCTGATGTCTGTCTACAAAAATATTTGTACAGTACTGGCAGTAAAATTTGGGTTGACCATACATACAGATATGGGTTTTGATTTTCCAATGTCTTTATAATAATGTTTAGTTCTTTTCTTTCTACATTACGTGTTTTCACCATTTTAAAATATATTTAGATTTCATTTTTTTCCTGGAGGCTTCATATGAAAGTAAGACTCACCAAAAATATTTAAGCACACGTAATACCATTTAGTGGGTTCTCAGTAGTTAGGAAAGGCAACGTTAGATTCATTGTAGGCATTACGAATGTACTGCCTTGAGCTGACTGGACACGAGGAAACAAGATGAATCAAATTAACCAGAGTGACAGAAGATATTAAGGAGGCTTCAAGTTCCAGATGAACTCAGACATGGCTGTGAATGTTTATGACTGAGCAATCTGGGGACAGCTTCCATAAGTAAATGTTTTGGGTGTTTTTGTTTTTGTTTTACTTAAAGCAAAAGGGTGTTGTAGAAACAGCAACATGTGGAGGCATAATGAAGAGCATTCTTTAGGAATCTATGCATGAACACAGGTGGAGAGGCAAAGAATTCAGAGATGACCCAAAGAGCACCAGAAGCAGAGCAGCACACCATGGATAAGTTTGGTCCAGTAGACATAAAACATCTAAGAATTTTTATGACTTCGTTTAGCTTTGTTGCTCTAACTACTAAATCTAACCTCTAAATGTCTTATCAAAGCATGGGTCAAGGAGCAATGAGCCAGATAGGGTTTTGTGTCTGTTAAAACGGTGTGTTACAGAATACAAATGTGGCAATCATCCTGATTTCTGTACCTAAGAATTATATTTGTCTATTTTTCTTGATTCTGTCTTTGGATGCCATGTGGGTATAAGATGTCATCAGTCTGAAATTTCAGCTTGATCTTTGTCAACTGCTGCGGTGGGGCATGTGGGGCAGAAAGCCATGAGAGGCATAATGAGAATGAGAAAAGTAGACATTAAGGAGTTAAATTCCCTGCCATCCCCATCCCATTCTGTTGAAAGAGGTATTGTCTCAGTAAGTTACCCTCACTACATGGTGTAGTTATAAAAAAACAAAACAAACAAAACAAAACACTGTGTAGAATCCCATTGCCTCAGGTTAAATGCCTTCTTACCTTATAGCCTTGGACAAATTATTTAAATTACTTAAACTCCCTGGCCTTGTTTTCTTTTTATTGTAACTATGAACAGCCTAGTTAGCATTATTAAACCTACTACATAAAAACTGTACATGCAGAGCAGAACATGTGGTACACATTCAAGAGAAAGCATTCTTTATGACTTTTTCAGGTTACATTGTGCAATGTCCCACTCCATATGCATCTTTCTTAGGTCTGAATACCAGAGGTGATGGTCAGAGAAATTGAGCAGTAGGAGAGACAGAGGAGAGTCATCTTTTTCATCCTTACTTACCCTTGCCAAGCAAGTGGAATCAAGACTTCTTCATGATTCTGTGATTTTTACTTCAATCAGTTAAAAGAGTCATAGTAGTTCATTCTAAAGTGGGCAGCAGTTACATGAAGATTCTTTAGGATTGAACATACAGGATGTCATACCTACATTGCAGGCAGCTAATAACTTTTGTTTCCAGGATATCAGGCATGCATGTAAAATGAAGTGCCTACAAATGCAAATGACTACTCTTCCTTGCTTCAGAGTGTAATACCTCCACCATAAGCATCTAAGAAGACCAGACAGAATCACATGTGTTTAGAAGGTTCATATTCTCTCTCTCTCTCTCTCTCTCTCTCTCTCTCTCTCTCTCTCTCTCTCTCTCTCTCTCCTTCTACCACCCCACCTCCCTATCCTCCTATCTCTCTAATGAGTGGGTCTCAACCTTCCAAATACTGTGGCCCTTTAATACAGTTCTCTTGTGGTAACTCCCAACCATAAAATTATTTTCATTGGCACTTCATAACTGCAATTTTGCTAATGTTATGAATTGTGATGTAAATATCCTTTTTACAGTGACTTTAGGCTACCCCTGTGAAAGGGTTCTTCAGTCTTCCGAAGGGGTTACCAACCACAGGTTGAGAGCCACTGCAAATGACTAAACAGGCAGCAAATAAAACATGATAAAACATGTTGAATAGCTGAGTCAAGACAGCCATTGTCTTATCTGCCTTGATGCTGTAATCCCTGAGAAGAACAATCCCTAAGCATATAAACTATTTAAGAAATCAACTTTACTTTTGGATGGAATGTGAAAAATGGCATTGTACTTGACTGTGTCCATGACAATTACTTAGATTCAACACTAACTGTTTTTCTTCTCTGGAAGAGGAACCCGAATCACAAGAATATTATAGGACAATGTGTGCTTAAATGAATAAGAATGCCATTGAACTCTGGTCTTCAAATCCAAATTTAGTCCAAAAATCAAGACACGATCCTTGACTTGCTTCATATATATATATATATATCACAGTGAACAATAAAGGAGATGATTTAACATTAATCTCTCAGCCTTCTACACCTGTTTGTTTATCTACAACGTTCTATGCCTGTGTTCTTGATACTCCTTATGTTACTCTCCTTCACTACCTATAGAATGGAAAGATGAGCACTTCCCCCTGGATGTGAGGCTAACTTACAGTTTCTGTTGCTGTGATAAAACACTGTGACTAAAAGTAACTTGGGAGGAAGGGTTCGTTTCATCTTATAGTTCCATAACACTCTATCACGAATAGAAATTAAGACAGGGATTCAAGGCAAGAACCTGGAGGTGGAAGTGAAGTAGAAGACATAGAGGACTGTAGTTTACATTTTTTTTCCTTCTGAATTTCTCAGCCTGCTTTCTAATACCGCCCAAGAATGACTCCCCCATAGTGGTACCTCCCACATCAACCATCAATTAATAAACCTACACACTTCTATGCAAGCCAATCATATGAAGACATTTTCACATTTAAGATTCCGTCTACCAAGATGACCCTCGTTTTGTCAAATTGACGTAAAGACTATACAACAAAGTACTAAACAAATTGTACAGGTTACAATTGTGAAATATGCTTAAACCTATGATTGATAGATGAGTGTCTAATACTTTTTAGCTATTGTTGTTATGGGCGGTACCACTCAGATTTCTCAGAATAGAAATGTGCAGCACTATCTCTTTCTTCATTTTTCTATTCGTCAACATTATTTATTCTGCATGAACAAATTGACACAGGCTAAGTCTTGATTGTACAAACCAGGTGATATTTTCATTATTTATCTTGGTTAGCTCCTTGCTGCATTTGAAATAGCTGCCTTGGCATTCATGACTTTGCATCTCTCTCTGTCTGCCTCTGGCAGTCACATGAGTTGTGCAAGTTTCAAGCTATTCACAGACAACTCATCAAAATGAAAATCACTGGCATAATATGAAGGGTTTTCAACAGATGGTGGTAACATGGTCTAGTCTGACTCAAATTCCGTAGATTTACTAGAAAGATATGGATGAAATCTTGAGGCGATACAAGCTCCACTCCATAGAAAGTCACCATGTGGCCACATGGAGGGCAAGTTTTCACAGTTGAATCTCATCTGTGTTTACCAAATAATCTTTCCTTGTCTAATAAATGTCTGTAAGCCTTTTTTCTCAACTTACTCTACATCCGTGGTTCCCAGACTGTGAGTTGCAACTCCTTTGAAGGTTGACCCTTTCACCAGAGTTGCCTAAGATAATTAGAAATGCAGATATTTACATAGAAATTCATAACAGAAGCAAAATTACAGTAATGAAGTAACAATGAAAATAATTTAATGGGAGAAGTCACAACATGAGCTGAATTAGAGGGTTGCAGCACTAGGGAAGCCGTGAACCACTTCTCTACGTACTTTCATTGAATGATTTGATAGACCTTCCCTGTTGTAGCTGTCACCCTCTGTCTGATGTGTCCTCACTCTTTCCCTCTAGCACCAACTTCTCAGAGTTACAGCTGTCTAGCTAAGTCCTGAACATCAAGATCTTAGGGAAAATTCAAATTCAGTGACCACACAATTCACCTCACCTGTGATCTTTACTTCTGAAATGGAACACAGGTGTCAGTTTTCAAGCCAGCTAACCCTTGCACTTTTCAACAATTGTGTAGTGAAGTTCAAGTATGTTATAAAGATGTGTGCATCAGGATGCCAAAGGGATACATGTTTGTGGGGTCCCCTGTGCTTTCCAGCCATGGAAGCATGGGAGTGTTGTCACAAAACTGAGAATATTGTAGTTTCTCAATACTTAGTGCTCCATCTTCATCAACTTAATATTTGTTTATGTCGTGATAACAGCTCAAAATTGGCTCTACCTCTTTGAGTCAGTGAGTATTTCGGAGAAATTACTCTTCATGTTTTCCCGATTTTGTAGACCATCAGAAGAATTAGAACATCTAGAGGTTAGACTAGAAATGTTACAGCCCTATACCTGTATCACAGCAATTGCTGTGGTTATGCCTAATTTTTTGGTTTGTTCTCTCTTCTTGGCCATCCTAGTATGTATTTTTCTATCTCTCAACAGCAGAGTTTAAAACAGCTATTTTATAAGCTTTGTAAGATTTATAAGCTGCCATTGTACCCATTATTACCTATTTTTGACACAGCTAGCAGGTATATCAATGTAAAGGGCAAATCTAACTTGGCAGCTGTGTGTAATTTACCTACGCTCATTCCTACTCTCTACTGGAGTGAATTCAGGTGCTTCTCATGATTCAGCTTTATTCCCTCCTGGAGAACTCTTACTCTGAACACACCTTCTGAGCACCTCCCTCCGTGCGTTTTTGATGCCTTCATTTCCTTATTAACCACTCACTGGGGCTAATCCTTGTTCCATGTCTTCTTCTGCCTCTACTAAAATCTGTATGAGAGTCCATCCCACACCTCAGTCATCTTTGCCTTCATTATCCTAGAACATTTCTTTAGCTGTACTAATTATGCAACACATTTGGAATGAATGAAAAACTAGGGCAGAATTGTGTGCTTGAAGAGGTTACACTGAGCTAGTTTATGAAGGGCTACTGTTAATAAACTGAAAAAAAAATTACCTGAGACTTTCCTGGAAAAGATAAAGATTGAAAGAGGAATGCCAGGAATTCGAAGGCAGGAATGAGCAATGAGTTTGTTGAATGGAGGAGAGGCAATCAGAGTGAGGGGAGGCAGTCAGTCAGAGCCAAAGCCAGATGAGGACATCCTTCTCTTGATTCTTAGATTTTGTTAATTTCCCTTTGTTTCTGTTTCCCTTTTTATGCCTGTATAAAACTTGTTTATGTTTATTTCAATTTTTATTTCTCTAAGGGTAGGACTCAATAATTCTGGGAGTATATATGAGCTGCCTCTGTATTTTAAATTCTGACAGATCCATATTTTTTTAACAGCCCATGTTTACTTTTCTTTTCTTTTGTAGTCATAAATACACACTCATGGGGAAAATATAAAACAGCAATGCAATTTGTGGGTTTTTTTTTTTTTTTTGAGTGTGGAAAGATGATCTGTAGAATCTGTAAAGTATTTAAAAATTTCCAATGCTCCTGATTCTTTGGCAAATTAGGTGTTTGATATTTCCCACTATTGCATTAAAAGATTTATTTTAAGTTTATAGCAAATAAATGGTAACTACTGCATAAATGGCAAAGAAACTTATCCTTTCAGCTCTTAAGTTCTGCTGGTTTCTATTCAAGGTACCTTTCTGTTGTGGGCAGGGGTATTGTATTTGAAACAAAATCTCATATAGCTCAGACTGGCCTTAAACTCAATTCTCCAGATTCAGCTTCTTAAGTGATGTAATTACTGACTTCCACCACTTCAAACTTCAAGGAATCTGTAAAAGCACTCAATGGAATAAGAGGTCAAGAGTTTGAAAGAGAACAAGAGGTGTATGGGAGGCACTGGAGATAGGAAAGGAAAGGGAGACATAATGTAATTACAGACAAATTTCAGAAAGGGAGATTTTATCTACACATAGGATTAACATGAGACTGTCTAAAAGTCACTATGGAACTACTTCCAATAGACGGACTCGCCCTCTGTGCTCAGCTCTATCTCCTCTGAAAGTGCTCCCTCTCTCTTCTTGACAGAAAACATGTCACTTCCCTGAGATAGCACCTTCTTTGGATATTTTGCTTCTGTATGGAGGCCATTTTTCCTCTTGGCCATAGGTCAGTTACTCTCTGATTAAAAATTTTGAACAGTTGAGGCTCATTCCAATCACATGTATCAGTTTTCACCAGCCAACCATCAACTCATCATAACTCATGAGGCTTACTCTCTCTCTCAATATACACACACACACACATATATATATATGTATACATACGTATGCCTATATGTGTGTATACTTAATTTATAATGTATATAAATTATGTATAATTAAATATATATAATGTAAAAGATATTTATAATACAAAATACATGTAAATAATACAAATATGTAAAAATATTTTAAAATGTATACATATATACACATACATGTGTATACATATATAAATATATTTTATGTATAAATGTTACATATGATATATTAATATATTATATAAATTTTATTTATTACATGTTATATTAAATAATATAATATATTATATATAGAGAAATATAGTATATAGATTTTGTATTTGTATACATAATATATGTGTATATATATATATATATATATATACATTTATATATGTGCTAATCTAACTATAATTCTACCAACCTCTATAATTATACTCAGTAATGGACAATCGTATTCATAATTGTAATATATGTTTATGAAATGATATATACATTTCATTTCTTAAAGTCAACTAAAATTTTAGAAAGATATTAAATATAAATAAAATGCATTCAAGAAGGGTCACTGAGTTATTAAGCATTATTGAAAATGTGATATTTTACCTATATCTATTTTTGAAATACAAATTTTCTATTCAATCTAAAACAATAAATTATCTGTTTTATTAAAATATATCATAGAACACACAAGAAATGGGATAATTGTAATTTTGAAAATGTTTTTTATACTTAGCCATTTTTATTGGATTTATTTATTTATTTATATTTCAAATGTTATTCCCTTTCCTGAGTTTTCCCCCAGAAACCCTCATGCCATCCCCCCTCTTCCTGCATCTATGAAGGTGCTTCCCCACAACTCCTGACTCACTGCTCTTGCATGCTCCAAATGCTACAGTTTTATTATTATTGTTATTATTATTATTATTATTTTTTTTTTTTTTTTTTGTTTTTCGAAACAGGATTTCTCTGTACAGCCCTGGCTGTCCTGGAACTCACTTTGTAGACCAGGCTGGCCTTGAACTCAGAAATCTGCCTGCCTCTGCCTCCCAAGTTCTGGGATTAAAGGCATGTGCTGCCACCACCACCACCCAGCCAGCTTTAATTTCTATGTTCCACGTTTTATTTAAATAGAAGTTCAGCTATGTATTTCAGTACATAAATAAAATCAGTCAGTAAAATATGTGTGATAATACAGTGGCAGATCTATGTGAGTGATTGCTTTTATCAATATACATGAGGCTGGAGAGATGGACCAATGGATAAATGTGCTTGTCATGCAGAGTTTCAAGAATGATATTCGATATTCTGAGTTCAGTCCTAGAATCCATGTAAAGTATGAAAGAGAGAACTAAGCTGCACAAAGTTGTCATACTTCTGCACATGTCCCTTGGGATTCATACATATTCTGTATGTGTGTGTGTGTGTGTGTGTGTGTGTGTGTGTGTGTGATGTATATGTGTGTGCAAGGGGGTGTTGCAGAAATTGCGTATAAATGCAGTTCTTGTGAGGACCTGAAAAGGATATCAGATATCCTGGATCCTGCTGCCCGGTGTAGATGGTGGGAATCAAACCTGGTTCTTTGGCACAAAACAGGGATGGATCTTAAATGCTGAACCATCTTTTCAAGCCCTGTTATCAAAATGTAACTAAGTTCCCCTCTTTAAACAAGTATGTTGACACCTTGGTACTCACCTTGGAGTTCATATTTAAGTTTACATCTAGTTTATCTTCTCTTTAGGAGCACTATTATAGAGATTTTTCTCTTCTATTTTACCAACTAATCTGCTGCTCTCCCTGCTGTAACCTTTGATGGGCATTTTTGAAGTCTTGGTTTTGTGCTCACTCTTCATCAGACTCTATTTGCTCTCTCCTGAGCAAGCTCAACCATATTCACTACATAAGTAAAACTAGAAGTTGGACACTGTAGACACTGTATAAGTGATGTGTTCTATCTGAACCTCTCCTCCACGTGCTGGGGCTCTATCTTCAATTATCCTTTGGACATTTTAGTACCCAACTCATCCTCTATCGTTCCTTGCAAAGTAGCCTTCCTATGCTATTTTTGACATCATTTAGTGGAATCACATTCCACTTTATTTTATTCACAGAGAATAATGAAATTCTTCTTCATCAGGATAACTATATCATGTCTAGATTCTATCATCTTGCTTTGTTCATGTTCCAATCTTCATAAGTTTCATATTAATCTATTTTGTCCACTTTCATCATTACCCAGTCTATCCAAGGTTGTGACTACTCTCCTGGAGCACATTCACCCCTTTATATCTTTGAGTTTTACATCTGAGGATTCAACCAACTTCACTTAAAAATAATTAGAAATATAAAAACAACAATATAATAAAAGTAATGCAAGTTAAAAACAGTTTAAAACTATTTATAAACACTTAGATTATAGTAGGAATTAAAAGCCATGTTTATCTCATTTAAAATATAGAGGAAGATGAACATAGATTGCATTCAAATATTAAATCATTTCATATGAAGTATATGAACATCTACAGATTTGTGTTTCTTCTAGAAAGTTCCGGAACCAATTATAAATGAGTTCCAAGGAGTAAGTAGCTTCTATGTGTACATCCTAGATTATCTTCCATGTGTAATTTGAAATTTTTCAATATAGCCCATTATGCAGTGGTAGCTTCCTATCTAGAGGGAATCGTTTCTCGTGGGAGATTTCACAATCTCTAAACATGATTAACTTGCTGTGTCTGAGTACATGGGAGCAGGTGTTTTTGACATCAAGTGAGTAAAACCTGGGAGGGTTGCCCAGCATCATAAGCATGGAGAACAGGCCCCTGAAATAATGACTAATCTGACCTCAGATGCTGATAGGGCTGACAAAACCTTCAGTACCTTTCTATTTGACTATGCCTGGAATTGTCAAAATGTCCTCCCCAGGCCCTTGGTCATTTGTTGCTCATCCAGCTCCATGTTTTCTCTCAGACTCTTTTCAACCACATTTCTATGCCTTGTGATTTTCTTCCATCTTAGGATATTTGCACATGCACTAGAAAAACCTCATTTATTCTTAAAAGATTATCCACATACTATTTTCCCTGGAAAACCTTTGCATGGTATCTTCACTAGGACAATTCTTCCGAGCCCATTTATAAATCTGTAAAACGTTTATATGATGTACTATGATTTGGCTCTCACAAGGCTGGAAACCACAAATATGGGTAGACATCTTTCTTTCAGTTGGATACCACTGAGAGCAAGCTTGACTCAAAGCTCCTCTTTGTTAAGTGTTTCATTTATTTATTTTCTAAGCACTCATTTATGCACGTATTTAAGTGCAGAGTTTTACACGAAGTAACTCATGTGTGGAGCTCAGTGCATAAAAGAGATGAAAAGGGATTGCGCCAGATCACCACTTTGATTAGACACAGCTGAGTACAATCTCACCTAAAATACATTTCACCGTTTGCCATGGTCCTGAAGAACACACATCAAAATGACAGGGTATGGTGACAGGCTCAGATACAGGCTTGCTGCATTTGCATGTGAAATGTCAATGACATCCCTTAACCTCAGTGTACAACAGACTAGATACTGTGACTTCCGCATGGGGAATATCAATATTGTATGAGTCATTTTCATCACTGGCTGACATATTTGTTTCAACAGTGTCACCAAGTCATAGTTTTGGGGTTATACATGAAAATAATATTATCCCTTCAAGTCATCATTCCCAGTCCATGACCTGGGGTTATCTTTCAATTCTTTTCCAAATCTTATTTTTTTTCTGAAAAAAAAAAAAGTTTTCATGAACTCATTTTTTCTTTGGCATAGCTGGCATCTGTTTCAGCATAATGTACCAATAGATGCTAGGAACACTTGGATATTTAATAATTCATGGAAGCGCTAATATTAAAAGCAATGCTTTGAAAAATATAAACCTTTTTTCCTGCTTTCCCTTGTAAATGATTTAGTCCAGTTAAAGTTCACAGTAATGAAGCCTGAATATCACATACTTTGAGAGTCTTTAATAATAAAATAAATATTATATGGATGCACAAATTGAAGAAAAACATACTAACAGGTAATTTTTCCAGTTGGCTTGTCTTTCCTAACAATGGAATTAAAAGTGATTGTTTTATGAAACCGTGAATTTATTTTGGCTAAAGCTTCCAGAGGGTTGGAGTCCATAATGACAGAAATAGAATGGCAGGATTTGGTTTGACCACACTTCATTAACATATCAGGAAACAGAAAAAAGTGCAGTCAGAGAAATATTTTAAAATTTTTAGACATCTTGTTAACTTGACTCTTCCAGGACAATCTTTTTTTTTTTTTTTAATTAGATATTTGCTTTATTTACATTTCAAATGTTATCCCCATTCCCTGTTCCCCCCACCCCGGAATCCCCCTATCTCATGCCACTTCCCAGACCTGCTTCTATGAGGGTGTTCCCCCACTCACCCACCCACTCCCACCTCCCTGCCCTTGAATTCCCCTACACTAGGACACTGAGACTTCACAGGACCAAGGACAACCTTTTTTTTTTCCTTTTAAAGCAAAGTTACTTCACTGTTTGAATGTCTCTTCTTTAGAAATACAGCCTCCAGTTCAAACATATAAAAGATATCAAGTAGCTATTAAAATATTTTCAGTATATTTATTGATTTAAAAGTATGGAATTTTGCTACTTAAACTGTGTTCATTTCCTGTCTTCTGTAATATTAATTCTAGTTATTTAGCGTGACTGGATGGGTGTGTTAATATGTGGAATGCTAGATTCTATGCTTAAATATTTTTTGCCTTTTTCTTGGGAACCTTTTATCACTACACACTTGATTACTATCTGAAAGAAGCAATTTCATAATCGTTCTGAACTGACAAACTGTACTCACTATATTGTGGTTGAATGTGTCTGTAATTCGGGAGCTCTGTAATTGCTGAGATTATCATTATAGGGTGAGCATGACATTAAAAAAACTCATTTCCTTCTGTCTTTAGCATATAATTTTGATATATGGCTATTTTCTGCAAGTCCCTCATTGACATTTCTCAGGCCCAGGAAGTTGCATCTATTAACATATATTACTCTGTATTGTGACCGTTATTTTCACTTTATGAGGAGGCGAGAACACATACATAAAAGTAAAACTAATTCCGAAGTAGAACCAGGGGCAGAGATGTAAACTAAGCGTCAGATATGTGTTTGCAGTTCTTGGCAAAGTTATCAAATGTTCCCCAAAGCATATTGGAAAACATCACTCGTGCTGGAGACCCTCACCATCCGTCAATCCTGCTTTCTAAGCCCCTGAAAACCACATCTGTTCCCCACTGATAGCTTTTAAAATGTTTGCCTTTAATGTCTCTTAACAGGAAGTGGAAATTGGGCGAAGTCTGTGCTCACCAACGTTTGGGAGTCTCCCTGGGAGCCATGCAGATGATTCTGTGAGAGACTCAGACCTGAAAAGTGAAGAAATATCTTTGGACAAGATGTCACCCAAGAGCAGTCATAGCCCCAGCATGGAAGGTTAGCGCCAACATCTTGATGTGTTTTCTGATACTGGACTCTGCAAAACATAAGTGCTTTATTTAAAAATTAACAAGAAAATTGATGACAACATAGAGAATAAAATAGTTAATTCAGAAATAACAGCACTGCATGATAATGCTTCCATTATCTATTAAAATATTTTTTCAGGTCAACATACATTTTCAATATTAGACTTTGAACCATGAGTTTTACCGTTATCTGCTCTTCCTTTTGTGAAAATATAAAAATCATATTTTTCTTTCTCTGTGTGAGCTATAAAAAGATAAAATATATGTAACTGTCAGTAGCAAAATGAAACATTAAATAACAATGCCCTGAGTATCTTTTTCAGACAATTAGATTAAAAGTGTCTAATAAATTTGGAATAAAAAGAGACATGACACTGTCACATTGTAAGATGAAAACACATAAATGTGATAAATGATTTACAAATGCTATTAAATATTAGTAGCTCATATGTTAGCAACTGAACTACTAATATATTTTTGACAATGATAGTAATTTATTTAAAAGTACAGCTGTTTATTACCAGTTATGATCAGACTTTTTCATGTTCAGAATTTTTTCAATCTCAGCCAAGTAATCCATAGTGTGGATTTTATAATAGTTATTAAAGAATACAATTATTTTTGCTTTGAGACTGTTAACTGAAATATATATAGCAAACTGTCTCACTTCCAGCTTACATGAGCAATGTTGACGAGTCTACTGACTCTTCCACTTTGTAGTTTTGGAAGGTGTGTTGTATAGTCCTTGGAATGTTTTGGATTTAAGTGTTTTCTGTGAACCAGTCTACAAGCCTTAGCTAGGATGTCATTAGAGATGCAGAGTGTAGTCCTACACAATCTTGAGTGGTTCTCATTAAACCTTAAGAAACTATTTTTTTATGACAGTACAGATTGATCCGTAATATAAATTTACATGTGGCTCAGCCCATTTGATTTCATTTAGTTTAACTATGTAACTTAGGGTGGGCAGTGGATGTGGGAAGAGGGAAGTTTGCTAATGATGTATAAGTCTTTAAATGCATATGAATTGGTGTCTCCATCTCTAACCATTCTAAGTTCATTTATGTATAACCAAGTGATATCCTAAATCAATTAAATATCAATCTTTAAGGCTTTCCTTCTTGTCTATTTAGGGTGTGATTAAACTTAGTCTGCACAAGGTTGAATGCAAGTGAAAGATAAGTCAAAAATAGCCAAAGTCCAAAGAGAAGATTTGAAGAATGTCTTCCCCAGGTTCTGGTATTGTGAGCCTGTAGAGATCTTAGCATGGGAATGTAAAACCGAGGCCAACTAGCTGATGGAAGTCATGAGACAGTAAATTCCACTCCCACCACCTGCTCACTTTTGTGTTCTTCAGTTCCTGGGTAAAAGTTTTCAGTAATACTTAGGTTTTATAGACTTAGAGACCTTATTCCCAGGACATTTATTATTTGTTGTCAAATCTGTGTTTAGTCTATAGTTTTATAGTTTCATACAAATTTCACACAAGTTGTTTGGATCCCTCCACTCCATTTCCTATCAGATCCACCTTTCTTTCTACCATACCCAGTTTGTGTCCACATCCTGCCATTTTTTTTCTTTTTACACATATAATCCAATTTAGGCCCAAATATCCTTGGACGTGTGGCTTTTTACTAGAGTGTTATTGACTTCTTAGTAGCAACTCTATTTTTAAATTTTTCTATTGATTATTTTGTTTATTTACATTTAAAATGTTGTCCTCTTCCTGTTCTCTCCCCATTCCATCCCTCTTTCCCTTTGTCTCTATGAGGTTGTTTAATTATCTTTATTTATTTACATGCCAAAGGTTACCCCTTCTCAGTTCCCAATCACAGAGTTCTTCTCCCCTCCCCTCAACCTCTGAGAGGGTTCCCCCCATACCCTCCTCCATGGGGCATCAGGTCTCTACAGGATTAGGAAAATTCTCTCCCACTGAGGCCAGAGAAGATAGTTCTCTGCTACATATGTGCCAAGGGCCTCAGACCAGCATGTATATGCCCTTTGGTTTGTGGTATATTCTATGGGAATTTCTAAGGATCCAGTGAGTAGACTCTCTAGGTCTTCCTATGAGGTTGCCATCCCTTCAATTCCTTTAGTCTATTCCCTAATTCTTCCATAGGTCCATCCAATGCTTGGCTATATGTGCATCTGTCTCAGTCAGCTGCTGGTAGAGCCTCTCAGAGGACAGACCTGCCAGGCTCCTTTCTGCAAGCACAATGTAGAATCAGCAATTGTGTTAGGATTTACTGCCCACCCATGGAAGGGATCCCTGGTTAGGTAGGTCATTGGTCAGTCATTCATCCAGTCCCAGAAGGACATGGATGGTATGTACTTTCTGATAAGTAGATATTAGCCAAAAAAAGGACAGAATGCCCATGATACATCCAACAGACCCTAAGGAGTTAAATAAGAAGGAAGGCCCAAGTGAGAATGCTTCAGTCTTACTTAGAAGGGGAACAAAATAATCATGGGAGGCAGAGGGAGGGAAAGGGAGGAGGAGGGGAACAGGGGGATAAGATCAGGTATGAGGGAGAGGTAGGAGAGAATTCCAGAGACCCAGAAGGATGAATGGAAATATGCAGGTGCCAGTGACCTGGGATGGGGAAGACTTCCAGGATTCAATGGGGCTGACCTTAGCTGAAGCGCCCAACAGTGGAGATATGAAACTGGAAGAAACTATCTCTAGTAGTTGGACAGGGCCCTCAGCAGAGGGATGAGGACCCTAACTCACCCTCAAAATTTTTGACCCAAAATTGTTCCTGTCTAAAAGAAATACAGGAGAAAAATGGAGGAGAAACATTCTTGAAAAAATAACACAAATAACAACAACAACAACAACAACAACCAAATGAAACAAACAAACCTGATCCTCCATCTCCTAGAAGCCATCAATTGGCAATAGCTGTTCAGCTAGGACTGACACTTCAGGCCAAATTCCCCTCTCCATGCTAGGATTTGAATCTATAACTATCTTTTTGGTGTTGGTGTTAAACTTTCAAATATATTGACATACCAAGAACTAAACATTAAAACTCAAAGAAGAAAAGAAATGTAATAGGATAAACACTGATAATTTTATTTTGGTTTTCTTTCATCTGTGCTACAAAAAAGAAAAAAAAAAGCTCAGACTTATATGTTACTATTCTTGAAAGAAAGAAATTTCTTTAGCTATGAGATCTTTTGAATACTTCCTTGGTGCCCATATATCTGATTCTGAATGTGGTGACTATAAATTATTTACATGTTTAAGTAGTTTATGTTGATTAGCATTGAATAAGCTTAACAAACCGATACTAACAGAGTTGTCAATGCTTCCTGTGGCAAAAAGTTGTTTTATTCCAAGGACGTAAACATATTTTCCAGGATAGTATGAAAACTGACAGGTTACAGAGTTTGACAGTGTGAGTTAATCCAATGCAGTTGTTCTCAACCTGTAGATCACAACCTCTTTGGGATAGAATGACATTTTCACAGTGGGAGCATATCAGGTATCCTGTATATCAGGTATTTATATCATGATCCATAACAGTAGCAGAATTACAGTTTTGAAATAACAATGAAATTATTTTATGATTCAGGGTCACCACAATATGAGGAACTACGTTAAAAGGCCGTGGCATTAGTATCATTGAGAACTTCTTCTCGAATGTTTTCACAAAGTATTTAAATGTTTAAGTAATGAACCTGAAAAATGTCAAATTGAATCAGTACTTACCTATTATTCTTTCATAAAATTTTGTAATTATACTTACATAATTATATGTAAGCATACTTACAACACAATAGTGATATTGGATATATCTTACAGTTTTAAATTTTAGTAAACAATATAATTGATAATCCCATCCCAGAATGATCAATACTTTTTGGTTTAATTCCAAACATCTGTCTACCCAACTACAGGCCTTGGAAGGCACAGACGGGAACTTGTTCATTGCCCTCAATTTCTATGCTTAATAATCTACTCCCAGATTCCCGTGTGTATTGAATTTCCTTCACCATCTATTTGATTTGTTCCACATTCCTCACTTATGAACTAATGTCAAGCAGAGCTTGTATGTTGTTGCCTTCCATTCACGTTTTCTCTAAGACAGACTTAATCAGTTAGTATTTGTAATGACTGACAGAAGACTTAATAGATTTCAATAAAACTTGAAAAATCTGTAATTTGATGAATTTTGGCAATGATATAGATATGGGAGAAAAACAATTAGAATCCATTATTTTCATTGTATAAAATAAACATCTTGTTTTTTTCTCTTTACTTGTGAAATTATAATATAAGCATTTGTCCTTCCCATGCCTCCCTTCAAACCCTCCCATACATGCCTCCTTTCTCTCTTTCAAATTCATGGCCTCTTTTGCTATTAGTTGTTACATGCATGTATATTTACTGGTAAGTATATTTAATATACTTTTAGTAAGATTTCAAGGCTGACCATTTGGTATTGGATAACCAATTGGTGTGTCCTTCCCTGGAGGAGATGATTTCGCCCTCCCTGACCCACAGTATTCCTCAATTGCCTATAGATCATTGTGTCAGATTGAATCCTTTTAAGCTTTTGCTCCCAGACACTGCCATGTCTATTGGTGTCATCTTTGTCTAGCTCACATTTGGGCAATCATGTTGGTGAGGCTCTATGGGTTTAGCTTCTGATACTACCAGGAGATAGAATCTCATAGCGAACTCCCTGGTCCTCTGGTTCTTACCGTCTTTCCATCCCATCTTCTTCAATTATTCCTGAATTTTAGGAGCAGAAGCAATCTTTAGATGTATCCATGGGGACTGTGTTCCACAAGTCTACATTTTGATTGGCTGTGGCTTTCTAGTCTCTGTCTGCTGGAAACAGAAGAAAAATAAACACCTTTATAGAAAATTCTTTAAAATAAATATCTTAAAAGATTGTTTCAAATTTCAAAAGTTTTCAGATGACCCAGCACACATTTATTACTCGCTTTCTGTTTCTCACTAATGGACACAGCCAACAAAGGTTCAGTAGTATAGTGAGCACTACAGGATAGACACAATGCTAAGATATTTTAATTGATTTGTGATAGCTTTAAACATTTACATCATGAATTTGGTCCCTTTTATCATCTAGTCCACCTGCCATGTCTCTGTCTCGCATTGACACCCTTCTTCTGAAGAAATCTACCTCCCCCCTACGCTGTCCTCTTTTTGTGTATGACCCATTAAGTTTAATTAGAATTTCTTGCCTGAGTGTGGATAGAAAATTAATTGCTGGAATAGGGGAACTTTATCTATGGCTACAGTATTGAATAAAATGTTACTCTTTTGTCCACATGTCATTAGCTAATAGTTCCCTGGGATCAGAGAAATTTCACGGATTGTTCTAACATCCACTGAGTTGCTCCTGTTGTTTGATACTCCCTGGTCAGATGTGGGGGTAAAAAGCCTATCCCAGCTGTATCACCAATGACAGCAAAGTGTAGCTTCATGAAACAGTGTGATTCCTGGGTTTGCTTATAGGAAAACATAATGACTCTACAGGTTAGATCACAAAAAACTCACACTAGTGAACATAAAGACTCATGAGGCAGCATGCCTAGAGCTCCCTGTCCATAGGGGCTTTCACAATGGAGCCTCCTTCCAACCATCAATTGTCTACTATCTGTTAAACATAGGTGGGTGTCTCATTAGTCTTGTATGCTCAGTGAGCCTCCTGAAACTTGTAAGTTTTATTCTCTTTCTGAGTCTTACAAAACATCCCTTCTCAATGTAGGTGCCAATGTTGCAATTTGGAACAAATAGCTTCACACAGTGGAAGATTCAACACCTGTCCTCTTTTTTTTCCCCCAATTTTGATTAGGTATTTACTTCATTTACATTTTAAATGCTATTCCCAAAATCCTTTATACCCTTCCCCCAACTCCCCTACCCACCCACTCTCTTTTCTTGGCCCTGGTGTTCCCCTGTACTGGGGCTCATAAAGTTTGCAAGACCAAGGGGCCTCTCTTCCCAATGATGGCTGACTAGACCATCTTCTGCTACATATGCAGCTAGAGACACGAGCTCTGGGGGTGCTGGTTAGTTCATATTGTTGCTCCACCTATAGGGTTGCAGACCCCTTCAGCTCCTTGGGTACTTTCTCTAGCTCCTCTATTGGGGGCCCTGTGTTCCATCCGATAGCTGACTGTGTGCATCCACTTCGTTGTTTGCCAGGCACTGGCATAGCCTCACAAGAGACAGCTATATCAGGGTCCTTTCAGCAAAATCTTGCTGGTGTATGCAGAGTTATGATTACAATATACGGACACAAGAGTTTTTTTGTAAGACTACTTCCAAGAGTGTGTATAAAATTGTACATAAAACATAATGTATTTCGTGCCTACATTTTGATCCTGTAACTAAGATGTCTCTTTATGTGCATACAAATGTTCTAAAGTCTAGGGGATATTCCCTATTCCAGTACACTTTTAGTATCAAGCATTTCAGCAAGGGTACATAACTTGTATTGTGATACTCTAAAAATCTGTGTAGAATATCCTTCAGAGGTCTTCAGTTCACAAGTAGAACAGGACATAGTACAAGTCTTCAAAACTAAAATTTTATCTGTCAGTATGCAGGATAAAAATGATTCTATATCTTTATTGGTAGGCAGAGAGTCAAAGCTTCGATGTCTCTGGGACGCAGAAAATCCCATGGTTTACCTTAGCTTGGAAAACATTGGGATATCACCATCTCAGAGAACAAGTATTTATCAAACAAACAGTCTAGATCATATAAAGTACCAAATAACATGGGTTATTAAATAATCTTCATCAAACATATTGCTTGGCATTATTTACAAGACAATTGCTTGCTTTTTACTTTTATTCTTTAAATAACAGTTTCAGTTTTAGTCTTCTAAATAATCAGTGTGAAATGCTAACAGATTATATATCTCTATATATATATATATATATATATATATATATATATATATATATATATTCAAACTCACTAACTCAAGGCATTTAGTAGAAGTTTTGGAAATTACCTGATGGATGATGCATTTCTCTTTATGTTACATGATTACAGCTAAATTTATTTTTTATTCTTATAATTGCCATTCATCTCTGTATGATTTTTCCAATGAAGTATTATGTTCTTGTCAAATTTCTTTTACTTTTTAAATTGTGGGATTCTTCAAGATATTAATATTTCTAAGATGCTGAAGCAAAGATGATTCTATTTTGTATCTTGTTTTTTTTTTTTTCATTTAAAATCATACATTTTAGAGTAATACTACTCAATAGGAATTTACTAAATAATAATAAGGATAGTTTTCTGTTTCTGTGTTAGTGGTAACCACTAGCCCACTGACTACAACGCATTTGAGAAGCAGATCACACCCAGGTCACTTTATGAATCCTGTGGCTCTTCATAGTGAGGGTGTGTTATCTGCACTAATAAAGGCCAACTTATTTCCAAGGAACTCTCTGTCTATCTTCCTTATTGGAGTTAATTCCTGATTCTGCCTCCCAGACTCAAATTATATTTACAAATACCTTGGCCATATGGCTAGGCTCTACTCTGAGTAGAACCTACCTTTGCCATGTGGCTGGTTACCTGAGTTCAGTTACCATGTGTCCATGAAAGTCAACAAAGCACATTTTAAACAGTCTTTGGGAGAATCATAGCCCCCTTCTTTATGAGCATTTCCTTCAAAGTCCTGTTAGGATTTCTTATATTGGCTTGGTCTGTAGGACTGTATGCTATATCCAGAATAGGCTTCATGCCACAAAACTGTAAAACTGTTGTATTTTAATAGACATGTACGTTGGAACATCATCACTTTTACTCTGCAAAGGCATTTGCAAAACAGCCATCATCTCTAATAAATGAGCAATCTCAGAATCATGCCTGTCAGAACTCAAGGCAGAAGTGCACTGAAACTCAGAACATGTATCAACTGTGTGATGTATCAACACATGTACATATCTCCATTCTCCAAACTCTATAGAACGAAACACACAATCCATGGTGTATCTTTGCTTTCAGTTAGTACCAATAACCAGAATCTGGATCCTTAATTCGACGTATTGCATCTGTATGGGCTGCCCTTCTAATATCTCAAGCCCCTGTGGAACCTTGCTCTTTGGAACTATAGTTTTTGATGTTATTGTAAGTTCCAGATTGGATTCCTTTGAGGGCTCCCTATTTTGATTCAAAGATTCATTGAACCTCTGTTTTATTGTCTCTAATCTCTCATCTAATTTCTCAGTGTCTTCTTTCTCCAAGTCTGTCTTTTTCTGATGTCTCCCAAAGAGGACATACAAAACTGTAATCATTATAAAATACCTATTTGTATGCTGATAAATGAATCAAAGTCATAAAGAGTCCACATGCACAATGTCATTGTGCTTCCCTCATAATTTTATATTTATAAATTTCTCCCTAAGGACTTTATTTTCTTATATTTAAATTAAATATTTCTCTCTTTGATATTTTTTAATATTTTGCTTCCCTTTTCTTTTATTGTTCTTTAAATTCAATACCTTATCTATTAGGCTCTTGGGACCTTTCAGTTTGTACTTTGTGCTGCATTAGCCCCAACCCAGCTGTTCAGCCAGCTCAGGGCTCCATGTTCAGCCTTTTGCCAGTCCTGGCCATACCTCTCCAACTTGCCCTTCTTCTGAGCAGCTTCAGGCCTTCATCCCCAGACATCCCCAATGGTCTCTGGCCCTTGTGTCCTGCCATGCTTGGTTGTACCAGAATCTCTCACCAGACAGAGGGCTGGAGACTCAGTAGAGCCAGACTATGCTGCTGTTCTTCTCCATAGGCCTCAGTATAAGCTGTGCTCTCCAGAACAGCTTGCAGCTCTTGGGAGAACCGCAGCCCCTGTTTCTATCAGCACAGAGGGAGTGCACCTTCACAAGCAGTAGTAACTTGAAAGCCACGTTTTGGGGGAAGGTTTTGGGTTATAGCTCTACCCGGTAACTTATCACAGATAGTTTGGTTTTATGCCTCGTGTAAGGTGAGGCAAAATGAAGTACAACCCATTTAAGCTTATCCCTGACTAGTTAAAAATCAATGAGACTCATACTGTGGTTACTTTATTCAGCTTTGACAATTACTGGCTGGTAGCCCCTAAGCAGTAAAATGCTAGTTGCTCATCTTATTTCCTTTACATAAAAATGTGCATTTAAAAAAAAAGTGTATGTAAGCAAGTAGAAAGAGAACCCATCAGTAAAACGGATAAATAAGTAGCAGCAATCAATATATTAAAATGTTGCTTCCAGTCTCAGGGAGAGTCTCTTCTCTATATAGACTTTTCCAATTATAAAACTAAAGAAATATCATTTTCTCTAAGTTCCATTTACAATGCACCGAAACCCGATGGTTGTATCATAGAAAGTAATACCCACTGTCAATCATTTCTCTACGACAATAATTCTACAGTTTATTTGTTTCGATCCTGTGACTCTCTGTAGATCTGAAAGGAAATGATTTTCTAAATACTGAAGATTATCAAAGTTACGTGAAAATGAGTAATAGGATACTTGAAATTTAATAACATCACATCTTTATTTAAAAACTTAAAAAAAACTAACAGTGGGCTGCCCCTAGTTATTACAGGTGTGGCTGCTGTGTCACATTGCATCTGTAGGAGGCAGAGAGGAAAGAGGCTGTGTCTACTACTCTCAATGTTCTCACCCGTGAACATCGGAATGATGAGTAGCTTAGCCTTCCCTAAAAGAAAAGCTAGCCTGAGATGATCATCAGTCTGGTACCAGGAAGGCCAATCTTCCAGGATGGGGAGAAAGCAAGAAACTAGAAGAATCCCACCTGTGACCAATGGCTATGGGCAGGAACTCCCCCCCCCCAAGACAGACAACCCTTGCAAGAAGCCAGTCAGGTGATCTGGGCCAGAAGCAAGCCTGAGATGACCACCAGACTGGCAGTATGGGGCCCAGACATGAAGCTGGCTTTAGATGACCCCTGAATACAGTGACATGTAGGTCTTGCGGGCAGACCATGCCAAGATGACCCCTACCCAGTGACATAATAATTAAATGGTGCATAGCACTCCTGAGACCATTCCTGAGATGACCCAAGATACTTAGAGACCTTGGATGCCACTAACAGAATCAAGTAAATGGTGTAGAAATTGAAGAGAAAGAGAAGCTGAAGGATGTGGGCACAATGATGAGAGGCAGAATTGGATTCTCAAGAGTAGTGAGGAATAGTCTATGAGTAGCCAGTGATGTCACCTGAGACCATGACAGGCCTGTGCTGCTACCAGGGGCCACATATGGGCCCATGGCCCAGCAGCAGCAGGCGTGTGTTGCCACTCAAAGGCAAGCAGATGTCCCTGTTCTGGGCTGCCTCTAGGGACATATTGATGACTGTAGGCTCTGCATAACTGGTCCCACCTCTCATATGGCATCAAGGGAGAGCTGGTCATGGGAGAGGCATGAGGGCAGGAGACCTGACATAGCTCCTAGACAGCTGCAGTACACAGGAGAGGATCAGCACATTGTGGGAGTATCGGGTGACCCAGCTCTGAGGACATGAGCATGGGAGAGCTCACCTTACCACTTGTCTCCTGTCAGAGGGTGTATTGAAGGGAGAGATACCATCTACCCCACTTGGTCCTCATCTCCTGTGGCAGGCGGGAGACCTGGCCCTGGGGTTATGAGAGCAGGAAAACTGGCTCTGTGCCTCATCAGCTACGGTACTTGGGAGGTGGAGGTGTAGGCAAGGCTGCCATGAGGGTGTGATCATGGCAGTGCTGGCCCAGCAACTTGACTGTAGTGCAGAGGCATGGTGAGGTAAAGATGTCCTTCCCAACCCTTGACGCTTACCACTTATGACAGGCAGGAGAGCTGGCCCTGCACCCCACCTGTTTAGCATGGTAGAGCTTTCCCTGGATGTGAGGGTTGCGGGTGATCCTGTCAGAGGACAGGAGCATAGGCGAGCCGGCCCTGCCACTTCTCTGTTGTGAGGTGGCATGCAATTGCTGTCCCCAGCACGAGAGTGGAGTACTAGCTATCTCCCTCACCATCTACAGCACTGGGGAGAGAGGGGCCTCTACCTCGCCTGAGAAGTAAGGTAGAGCTGGCTATGTTTGTGGGGGTTGCTGGTGAGCCCGCCTGAAGGGCATGAGACCCTGGGGGAGGGGGGCTGATGAACTGTCCAGTTCAGATACCTCTCAGGCTCAGTTCCAGGGCTTTGGATTGGCCCATCCCAACATCTATCCCATTGAGGACCAGCTGGAGTGCATGAAGGGGCTGGTCCTACAGATCCAAAACTACAGGATCTTTACAACACAGGGCAGCAACAGGATATCTGAGATGAGTCCCAGTAAGGTTCCAATATTGATAGAGTAGCAGAAGCCAGGGGTCTAGTACCAGACCAAAGAGTCATTGCAATAAACAGCTGCAAGCAAAAAAACTGAAAGCAATGGTAAACTGTGGGACATACTGTGACACAATGCAACTTCCACAACAAGGGTTTTTTTTTCCCTGTTGGGAGGGGTTTTACAAAGGTGAAGGGTGGGTACAAGAGGAGGGAAAGATGAGTGAGATTCGGGTGCATGGTATAAAACTCACAAAGAACGAATAATACTAATACTAATACTAATAATAATAAATAATAGTAATAGTAATAATAATAATAATAATAATAATAATAATAATAACAGTGGGAGTGGGAGCTATCTCTGACTATTTTGCCTGCTCTTGGGACCCTTGTCCTCCTGCTGGGTTGCTTTATCCAGCCTTGATATGAGGGTTTGTGCCTAGTCTTATTGTAACTTGTCTTGTCCTGTTTGGTTGATATTCTTTGGAAGCCCGATCTTTTCTGAAGGGAAATGGAAGAGTGGATCTGGAGGAGAAGGGATGTGGGGGCAGGGGAGGGACTGTGAGGAATGGGGGAAGGAGAAACTGCAATTTGGATGTATTGTATGATAGAAAAGCAACTAAATAACCATGAATGAATGAATGAATGAATGAATGAATGAATGAATGAATGATTCTGCTGGAAACTTATAAATAAGTTAGACACTGAGTCATAGAGCCGCTTCTGGGAAGATCACTTGCAGCATGTGTTGAGCTCTGACTGATTCCCTCCCCTCAAAACCACTTAGAGCACAGGCTTTGAGACACCATCTCTGCATGCAGTACAGTTGACTCAAAACGTCCCCCCCCCCCAATCTGATCTCAGAATATCTTCCTCAACCCTCATCTCTCAGTGCTGATCCCAGGTAGTTTCCTGCTTTCTTATTAAATCCACATCAGAAATACTTTAATAAAAAATATAGTAAGTGGATACAATATAAAGATTGTTTTTCCTGTTACTATTCACTTTCAAACGCTATGCTGGCCAGTTTTGTTTATTTCTGTTCTTTCTCTTTAACTCTTTGGTGGTTCAGAAGATGGAACCCAGGGCCCCAGGCATGCAAGGCAAACACTTTAGCAATAGAGTCGAGCTCTCTCCATGCTTTCTTGAAGTCAATTCACCTGTAGTTTTTCATAGCTTCCCTACTTTCTTTCTAGTCACTATCATATGTACTCAGTGAGTGAATACAAATTTCAGAAATAAATCATGAACCCAGTCAGAAGGGAGAGTTAAGAGTAGGCTATTCAGAGGACTAGGTAATGCAGGGACTATTCATAAAATATTCACATGGTAACCACAGGTCAGTGCTTTGGAATGCTGGAAAGTGTCCACTAGTTAATAATCAAAACCCAGGAACTCATGCTCAGCATGTGCAAGGTCATACTTTATTTTAAAATATGATGCCATCCCAACAGGGGAACACCAAATATAAATATCTTTTGAAACTATTCAAGCTTGAAGTTGGAAAGAGCAAAGTACCTTTTCAACATTCTAATATAAGAACATAAAAAAATCACAGATATTTATTCTGTAGAATGACTTGAGCACACTACCATTTGTCCACCCACTTCCCATTCATTAATAAAATAAAGTTTAGCTATATGTGCCAGATACCATAAGTGCCAGCTACTATAAGTTGGATATTAGTGACTAAAAATGAATAAAAACAAGCTGCCCCTCATGTAACTTCTATTTTAACAGGGCTGCACACACAATGGATAATAGCATTAAGAATGAAAGAAACTATATACTGAAATAATACAAATGAAAAGGAAAGGAACTAGGAACAAGGGGAAGAGGCATAGTGGAGTCTTGTCATTAAAATTAGGATGTTAGGATTAACCATAGTGGGGAATGATATTTCAGCAAAGGCTTAAATAAAATATTTTAGTTCTATACATTTAAAATGTAAATATGCAAATTCATATGCTGTCAAATACAAATTGAAAGGAAAGTCTGAATGATCAGTTCCCTAGAACTGGATTGAGTTTATTGTTGGGTTTCTATGTAGTCATTTGAGCTTAGAGCAAACCTACAAGTGTAAAATTCTATATCAACAACTGTTCCTAACATAATGTGTGTGAAACTCTTCCTTCCATGATCGAGCTATGGGATACTGTTCAGTCCTACCATAAAGAAAAGCCACTGGTATAGAGCAAGGACTTCAGGCAGAATCACAGAGCTGGCTGATGACTTAAAAGCCACACATGGGGGCCACACCAGAGTTTGTTATTCTAGGCATGCTTACATGAGGTTTGCATTGCATAATAGTTTTGAAATTAGAATATCAGTATAAAGGTGAAACCCAAGATGTCTGCATCTTAAAGTGAATTCATGACTCCATGAGATTACTCAGGCTGGCTCATGTGACTCTATCACTGTTCGAAAATAATGCAACAAGAGAGGTGTGCCAGTGTAGTGGATCTAACAGCGAAGTTCAATGAGAGATATTAATGATGCAAACCTAGCAAGACGGAGTTTCAGAGAAGAAATAAAAGCAGAAAGAAAATCTAGTAATGAAAGATTAAGAAACAGCTAAAACACTTGCTACTCTGATGTTTGAAAGATTAGAAAGATACAAAGTAAGACGTGGACGATAGGAAGGGTGAGAAAAGAAGTAGAAACAGACAAATGGAAGAAGAAATGGAAAAGTGACTTAAAGAAATAACCTTCTGCAAAAGAGCCTTTCTGCAAAGCCTTAGAGGAAAAGCTATAATCCAGTCATTAAAAATATGTGGGCAAAAGTAGTTCAAACCCAGCACTTACTAGGTGGAAGCAGGAAAGTCGGGAGCCAAGGTCATTCTCCTCTGTGACATAGCAAGTTTGAGGTTATCCTAGGCTAGAAAAGAAAACGGAAAAATTAATGAAAAGTAATTTTATTAGAGACAAACACAAAAGCAAAATCCATAAGTTTAGCAAGCATTTATGGAGTGTGTACTATGAACTTGCCTCTTGGCTCTGTATGGCGGTGGTAAGTATGTGAAGACAAAAGCCATATCCACAAGCAAGTTATTACTTACATAAGCAAGTAGCAAGCAATGTATATCACAAGAAAGAGTAAGAGAAGCACCCTGCTGTCCCTAGACTCAGACAACTTAGAGGAGTATGGCCTGGAGAAGGGTGCACATGGCCTTAAAATATTCATAAAAACAAATGAAGGAGGAAGGGGAGGAGAAGGAGGAAGAAAGAGGAGCAGGAGAAGAAGGAAGGAAGGAGGTGAAGAAAGAGCAGGAGAAGAGGAAGGAAGGAAGGAAGGAAGGAAGGAAGGAAGGAAGGAGGAGGAGGAGGAGGAGGAGGAGGAGGAGGAGGAGGAGGAGAAATTAGTGAGTGGAAGGAGGAAGTTTTAAAAGGAAAAGAAATCTAGATAGATCCTGTAATGGAATAGAATGACATCAGACATGAAGAACTTGGAAGAATAAGAACCCTTCAGTATTTCTGAGGCTTAATGGCACATTTCAATAAATATTTATGTAGCTTAATGAGCTATATCCAGTGTAGGCACTTGATTCTAAGCTAGAGGTGAAATAATTAAAGCTGTGGCTAATTAAACTCCACTGCTAAATAAAGAATACTGACCTATGTGGCATGAGAAGACAATCTCTGAGTTTTCTAAGTTGATCATAATGTACATGGATGTATTGTACTGGCTAGTTTTGTGTCAACTTGACACAGCTGGAGTTATCACAGAGAAAGGAGCTTCAGTTGGGGAAATGCTTCCATGAGATCCAGCTGTGGGGCATTTTCTCAATTAGTGATCAAGGGAGAGAGGCCCCTCGTGGGTGGGACCATCTTTGGGCTGGTAGTCTTGGGTTCTATAAGAGAGCAGGCTGAGCAAGCCAGGGGAAGCAAGCCAGTAAAGAACATCCCTCCATGGCCTCTGCATCAGCTCCTGCTTCCTGACCTGCTTGAGTTCCAGTCCTGACATCCTTTGGTGATTAACAGCAATATGGAAAATGTAAGCTGAATAAACCCTTTCCTCCCCAACTTGCTTCTTGGTCATGATGTTTGTGCAGGAATAGAAACCCTGACTAAGACATGTATGTTAGTAATTCTTAAGAATTGGACAGGGATATTTCTTATCATGGCTAAAAACATTACTACTGTAGAAACAACATTCAATCTTAAGCATTTTTTTTTATGTTAACATCTTACTGGATATTTTATTTATTTACATTTCAAATGTTATCCCCTTTCCCGAATTCTCCCCCACAAATACCCTATCCCAACCCCTTCCTCCTGCTTCTATGAGGGTGTGCCCTAACCCATACACCCACTCCCACCTCCCTGTCCTCACATTCCCCTACAGTGGGGCATTGAGCCTTCACAAGACCAAGGGCCTCTCTTCCACTGATGACTGACAAGGCCATCTCCTGCTACATATACGGTTGGAGCCATGGGTCCCTCCATGTGTACTCCTTGGTTGATGGTTTAGACCCTGGGAGCTCTGGTTGGTTGATATTGCTGATCTTCCTATGGGGTTGCAAACCCTTTCAGTTCCTTCACTCCTCTCTCTAACTCCTCCATTGGGGACTCCATGATCAGTTCAATGGTTAGCTGCGAGCATCCACCTCTGTATGTCAGGATCTGGCAGAGTCTCTGAGGAGACAGCTATATCAGGCTCCTGTCACCATGTACTTCTTTGCATCCACAATAGTGTCTGGGTTTGGTGACTGTATATGGGATGGATCCCCAGATGGGGCCACCTCTGGATGGCCTTTCCTTCAGTCTCTGCTCCACACTTTGTCTCCATAATTTCTCCCGTGAATATTTTGTTACCTCTTCTAAGAAGGACCGAAAGACCAAGAATTTTAAGCATTTTTATATAGGCAGATTACATAAAAAAATTGTTACTTATATTTGCTAATTAGCCATGTTAAGTTAAAATTCAATTTTAAAACCTTTGAAATTTTAAAATTATTTTCCAAAGTTAAGTCAAATGGTTTGTTTAAAATGCCCATTTTCTCAATCAATTTATGATCATTTATCATTCAATGTATACTACATGAAACTAGATGTCATTACAAATATTTCTGTTCTGAACAAATGTTATGTTTCTGGTTAAATTAATTTCACAAATTTTTAAATTACTTGGTAAGAGTAATAACACACCAATAAAGATGAAAACCCAAAAATTAGAGCTTTAACCTTCCACTTTGTTATGTTTAGAGTCATGTGCTTTTACATCTATAAATATGGTGGTAGAGCTAAAATAAATTCCTATGAATAAATCTTGCATGTCATACTTCTGATTCTTCATTTAGAATCTCCAAGCTGATGAAACAGTGTATGTGTACTCAATTAGAAAGGTACATGAAGTCCCAGGCAGAGGTGCCTAGCACTCTTGTGAACAATACCACATCTCCATATTGGCTGTGATAGAATGCTGTATCCATTGACTTAAAATTGCCTTCAAAAAAAATTAAAGTCTTGTCAAATAGAATAGGAAATTTATTCAGTTAGTATTTTATCTCATGTAATATTGAGTTCCTATAGCCTAGATAGTTATATATTTACTACTGGACACATAATTATTTCTCAGAAACATGAAAGAACAACCAATTTTCATAATTTTAAAGGAATAACTTGGCACATCACCTTCAAACCCATTTTGTATCATTGCTTCTCAGTGCTAAGAAGCACTGTTTACATATCTTTATGGGCCAGCCTTAATAATGTTATGATGCTCCTTCAGAAGATAATATCACGTTTTGTAGTCCATGCCTTTAAATTGTATTCAAATAAGATAACTGTTCAAAAACCTTAACATCCCTCCCAATTTCACATGGAACAATTTAGATTAAAAACTTTTTAAAAAAATAATAGAAGGTCAGAGAAATATACATTTTAATGAATAAATTTGAGAATTTTGGTGAACATAAATAGATACTATGTTTTAAATAGACAAAATATCAATTGATTTTAGATAAAAATTTGGTAATTCTTATCTTCATATATAGCAATAAACTTTTATTTTCAATATTTAGTAATGGTGCTATTCCACAGAGTGTTCTGTTACCCACATCCAAATAGCGATTTTTCTAACAGGAAAATAATGAAAACTGTGGGTGATTGGATTTTCTGTATTTGCAGAAATAAAACAAAAAGTCATAACTTTTGTTGCCTTTCATTCCTATTCAAAGGTCCTAGCTTTCTGTAAATAGTGCAAGGTTTTTTTTTTATTAGATATTTTCTTTATTTACATTTCAAATGCTATCCCGAATGTTCCCTATACCCTCCCCCCGCCCCTGCTCCCCTACCCACCCACTCCCACTTCTTGGCCCTGGTACTCCCCTGTGCTGGGTCATATAAACTTTGCAAGACCAAGGGGCCTCTCTTCCCAATGATGGCTGACTAGGCCATCTTCTGCTACATATGCAGCTAGAGACACGAGCTCATGGGGTACTGGTTAGTTCATATTGTTCTTCCACCTACAGGGTTGCAGTCCCCTTCAGCTCCTTGGGTACTTTCTCTAGCTCCTCCATTGGGGGCCCTGTGTTCCATCCAATAGTGAGCATCCACTTCTGTGTTTGCCAGGCACTAGCATAGTCTCACAAGACAAACAAAAAAGAGAGTAGAAAAGGGAGTTGATTAAAATGTATATCCAAAACCTCCATAATAAATGGTCAGGAGAGGTGTGGATTTGTGAAAACTTGCAACTAGAGGAGCGAGATGTTTGATAAATAGTGAAAATATAAACTAATACAAATTCTAGAGGAATAAATAGAGGGAGAGAAAGGCATGGGATTATCCAAACGCAAGTATAAAAGAAGTCTGGAGATGAAAGACTGTACAAATGTTAAAACCAAGGGTTCTAGTGTTCTAGTGATTAAGGAAAGAGGAAGGAGGGGGATGGCGTCCTTCATTGACCCACACAGCAATGGGACATTCCAGATGCCTCCAGGCATGGAGGGAACAGCATCCTGACACAAATGTGTGTCCAACTGAAGGGTTAATGATGAAAACCATAGACTCTGGGTCAAATGTCCTCTAGAAATCTGGTATGTACTGAATCTCATGAAATTTTACATTGGCAGAAACATACCACACTCTACTCTCTGCATGCTTTCCATTTGCCTGGTTTAACCTGTGTGCTCCTGCTGTAGAAAGAATAACTGAGGGTAAAGGTTTTCCTGAGTTCTGTGAGTAAGTGGTCTAAAGGGAATCTTAAGGACCTCAAATTCATGGGTTCAAATAAGAACCAAAATTTCCTATGACAACATGAAATGCAGAAGACATGAGATCAGCCCGTGTACTTAGGTGGTTATACTGTTCTTTGAAAAAAATAAAATGATTAATTTTTTGCTTCATTAAAATATTAATGTTTCTAAATTAACAAATAAAATATTACCCAAGCAGTGGAAGCAGGTGTATATAATCCTGAAGAAACATCCTACAGTTATGTAAACTGACTATATTTTAGGATATTGACTCCTAAACTAAGCATGCGGCAGAATCTTCTGAAAGCCTGTTGTGTTTGTTCCCTTCTACTTCTGAAGACACAGAATAATAGGTATTAAATAAAATCTAAACTTTTCATGTTTCTCAAGTCTGAGATGAAAGTTAGCTAGCCTAGACCTGTTTAAGAACTATTATTAGTGACTGTATAGAAACTCTCACATATTTTAATTACATTTTTTCATACAGAGCACATAGTAATTAAATGATACAGAAGATCCTTGCTATAAAATATATTTGCAAATGTTTAAAAATATTTATTTCCTGGAAATAATATGGACCATACTTTTTGAAATTATCCAGCCATGAAGTACCAAAAATGTTGATTAATGTTTATATGACTAATCCTTTGGAAGGTAGAGGATTTGGACATATAACAAAAGTACAAAAGTTGTTTATTTCTCTGTTTATCTTAATAGCCAGAGTTTTGATTTCAGAGATGAATGCATGAAATTGATTTAGGATACTAGGCTCTGAGCTTATGTAAAATGAGGAGCTAGTTCAGCAACAAGTTATAAAGCTGAAAACTCCAATAAGTTGTAAGTGAACCTGAGATAGACTAAACATATGGTTGTGTCTAATATTTGGCTGAAATATTCAGAAATTTTTTTCTAAGTAATTCTTAAAGCAAGGACTAGTGGCTTCCAGTCAAACCCCACTCAGAATTGAGGTCTTGGATAGATCTCACACCACCTGTCCATTCCTGAATTTGTAATAAATTCATTAAATGGATGAAAACAGCAACTCTCTGTAGGAATGAAACTGAGGTGTCATAATATCCCTGAGATTAGTCATTAGAACTTAAAATAAACAACATAATTTCTCTTTGAGTATTCACAAAACTCATTTCATATGGTTTTAAACTTCACCTGGTTTTAATATAAGAACTCAAATCTCAGCACTGCAATAAATAATAGCAAAAAAAAAAAAAAAACCTGTTGAAAATGATGTGCTTCATAGAGCATTTATAAGGAACTCTAGAAAAAGAAACTCCAAAATGATAATAGAAGAATAAATTAGCATAAATACACTTAAGCTTCTGCTCCATGACCAACATATTTGCTACTAAAAGACTAGAAAAATAGAAAGAATAAGTTTCACAATACTTATAAACATCAACATATCAATATGGGATTATTAACAAAACAATCAAATATAAAATTAGATAATGGTTAAGAGCCAAATCAAAATTAGAAACAGAAAAATGTCGTAGGAAAAATGTGAACGGTGCTATTAATAATTAAAGCGATAAACATTACCATAATGCTCAGACAGACTCTCTCATTTGAAGAGCAGTGACAAAGGACTGTTTGTTAATAATGTGTGGTTGTAGAATCTGTACAGAAATGTCTTTGTACTAGTACAAAAATAAGATCATCTCTTGGGAGATAGTCATTTTATTAATATTCAATCACACACTCAACTTTTATCTACTGACCTAAAAGAAGAGCTGCACTTGAGTGTAGTCATTAAGGATGCGCTTTGTATGTTACACTCTTGATTTCTATGAAGAAATCTTAATACAGCATGTGTGTCTATCATATCAGGGAGTGTCTGGATAAACCTGCTTATCAATTACCATGAGGTATTCCATATAACTAAAAAGGATGACAAAGTTCAGGTGGCATAAAAGACAAAAAATTGGGGATGTATTAAGTTAGTGTGTTCTTTTAATGTTTTATAGAAAGCATTAATTTGTATCTGTACTACTGAGAGAATGAGAACCCCTGGTATCCTCCCAACACTGGCCAGATTAGGTGTATCCTCTCCCACTGAGGCTAGACAAGGCAGCCTTATTGCAGAATGGATACCACAGTAAGGCTATAGCTTTAGGGAGAGCCTCCACTCCAGTTGCTGGGGGGCTCTAAATGGAGACTGAGCAGAACAGCTGCTACATATGTGCCAGGGGCTTCATTCGTTGATTGGTGGTTCAGACTTTGAGAGTTCCCAGAAGTCTTGGTTATGTGATTCTGTTGGTCTTCCTGTGGAGTCCCTATCCAGTTCAGGGCCTTCAATCCTTCCTCCAGCTTTTCCTAAGAGTCTCTGACCTCCCTCCAATGTTTGGCTGTTGGAAACTGTCTGTTTCAGTCAGATGCTGGATAGAGCATCTCAGAGGACAGTCATGCTATGCTCCTGTCTGCAAGCATAACAGAGTATCATTAATAATCTCAGGGATTCATGCTTGCCCATGGTTTGGGTTTAAAGTTGGGCCAGTTATTGGTTGGCCATGCCTTCAGTCTCTGCTGCATCTTTGTGTCTGCATTGCTTTTAGAAAGGAAAAATTGGGGGCCAAAAGTTTTGTGGTTGAGTTGGTGTCTTTATCTCTCCACTGGGGTTCCTGCCTGGCACATCTTCAGATTCCATGTTTCCCACTGTTAGACATTTAGGCTAAGGTCATCCGCATTGACTCCTGGCAGCCTCCAACATCTAAGGTCTCTGGGACTTCCTAAAGATTTCCCCCATGCCCTGCCCCACCCCTGGCAGCTGCAGATTTCCATTCATTCTCCTGACCAGCTGGATCTCTCTCCTGTCTCTCCCCACAGCTGCCCCAGTTTCCACTTTCTAGCTATTACAAATAAATCTGCTATGAACATTGCAGAACATGAGTCCTTCTGGTGTGGTGGAATATCTTTTGGGTATATTCCCAGGAGAAGAATGGCTGAGTCTTTAGGTATAATGATTTCCAATTGTTTGAGAAACTGCAAGATTGATTTCCAGAGTCATTTTCAATCCCACCAGCAATGGAAGATTTTCCCACATCCAATACAGCATGGGCTGTCACTTGAGTTTTTGATATTGCACATTCTGATGGGTGTAAGGTAGAAGAATCTCAGGGTGGTTTTGATTTGCATTGACCTGATGACCAAGGATTTTGATTATTAAAGCTTTTCCCAACCATTGGAGTTTCCTCTGTTGAGAATTCATTATTTAGCTCTGTACCCCATTTTTAAATTGGGTTATTTTGTTTGTTGGAGTCTAACTTCTTGAGTTCTTCACATATTTTGGATATTAACCCTCTGTCAGATGTAGGGCTAGTAAAGATATTTTGTCAATGTGTAGGCTGCTGTTTTGTCCTTTTGGCATTGTTCTTTGCCTTACAGAAGCTTTTCAGTTTCATGAAAAGGTTTCATTTATCAATTGTTGATCTTACAGCCTGAACCATTGATATTCTGCTCAGAAAATTGTCTCCCATACCACTGCCTTCAGATCTATTTCCTACTTTCTCTTCTATAAGACTTAGTGTATTGGGTTTTATGTTGAGGTCTTTGATCCACTTGTACCTGAGTTTTGTACAGAGTGATACAAGGGGATCTATTTTGATTCTTCTGCATGTAGACATCCAGTTAGTTTTCCTAAAGGTCCACAGCCATGACATCTTCTTATTCATGCTTTGGTCTTCCAAGACTGTAGACTTAAAAATGTCTTCTATACTCACCATGATGTGGTCTTGAAAGGCAAACAGTATCTTCACAGCACCGTTACTTCAATGCACTTTGAAAGAAAACAATGAATTTTGACAGAGTAATTGAGAATCATTATTAACAATATTATAATAGTTAATATATGTTTAGCACATACATATATATAAACATGCACTGATAAAAGAAGAAAAACCATGTAGTTTCATCTTAGCCACGGTTTCAGTTTAGCTTGGTATCTACTTGAAGATATAGTAAAGATAGCATAAAAGAAATTATTAAAAGTGGACAAAAACATATGATAGCTATTTCTCTTCTCTGAAAATAAAGTGCATAAATATGAAGCTATTCACAAAAATGAAATGTTTTAACATGTTGCTCTACTTATTCTGTATCACAAGCAGTGTTTGCCTCTAGAATCAACAGATTGTGTTTGAGTATAACAAAAGAATAATTGATAATTATGTTACTTCCTTTGTTGCAATCTTTATAAACTACAGCTGAAACGCCTAAGGGAAATGTGCCTTGGAGTACGATTGTCAGAAGGTACGTAGTTTCCTCAGTATTTTCTTTTATTTCCCATTTATAATTTTTACAATATGAAGCATTTTGCAAACTCTTTGTTATTTGTATCTTATTCTTTGTGTTAGGTGATATTATTCCAGTTTATAAAGGAAAATAATTGAAGCTTGGGTATGTTTAAGACTAGGACAAATACAGATAACTCCAAATATAAAATATTAGATCACAAATAGCCATTTAAATATTATTGAAATTAGCTTTGGATAGAAACTTTCAAACTAAGGGGCAAGAAGCATATAGTTACTTGAAAAATTAAAAAAAAATGTATTTAAATCAACTGTAGTCGTATTTGGAATAACTGGAGGTTGTCTGTAAAAGAATAAGAAATCTGTAAGTAACAAACACAGAAAGAAACTACCAGTTCTAAGGGTAATGTGGATACCCTGTTGCTGTGATAAAAGGAACCCACGAGAGCAACTTATTTGATTTTCTGGAGTCCATCTTCTTAAGTTCTTTATATATATTGGATATTAGTCCCTTATCTGATTTAGGATTGGTAAAGATCCTTTCCCAATCTGTTAGTGACCTTTTTGTCTTATTAACAGTGTCCCATTTGTCAATTCTCGATCTTACAGCACAAACCATTGCTGTTAAAATGGGGTACAAAGCTAAACAAAGAATTCTAAACTGAGGAATAACGAATGGCTGAGAGCACATGAAAATGTTCAACATTATTTTTTTCTAATTTTTTATTAGGTATTTACCTCATTTACATTTCAAATACAATCCCCAAAGTCCCCTATACACTCCGCCCCTCTGCTACCCTACCCACCCACACCCACTATTTGGCCATGGTGTGACCCTGTACTGGGGCATATAAAGTTTGCAAGACAAGGGGCCTATCTTGCCAATGATGGCTGACTAGGCCATCTTCTGCTACATAGGCAGCTAGAGACACAAGCTCTGGGGGTACTAGTTGTTCCACCTATAGGGTTACAGACCCCTTCAGCTCCTTGGGTACTTTCTCTAGCTCCTCTAATAGAGGCCCTGTGTTCCATCTGATAGCTGATTGTGCGCATCTACTTCTGTATTTGCCAGGCACTGATATAGCCTCACAAGAGACAACTATATCAGGGTCCTTTCAGCAAAATCTTGCTGGCTGCCATATCCAACAGTGTCTGTGTTTGGTGGCTGATTATCGGACGGATCCCTGAGAGGGGCAGTTTCTAGATGGTCCATCCTTTCATCTCAGCTCCAAACTTTGTCTCCATAACTCCTACCATGGGTGTTTAGTTCACAATTCTAAGGGCAAAGTGTCCACATCTTGGTCTTCATTCTTCTTGAGTTTCATGAGTTTTACAAATTGTATCTTGGGTATTCTAAGTTTCTGGGCTAATATGCACTTATTAGTGAGTACATATAATGTGAGTTCTTTTGTGATTGGGTTACCTCACTCTGGATGAAACCCTCCAGATCCATTCATTTGCTGAGGAATTTCATAAATTCATTGTTTTTAATAGCTGAGTAGTACTCCATTATGTAAATGTACCACATTTTCTGTATCCACTCCTCTGTTGAGGGACATCTGGGTTCTTTCCAGCTTATGGATGTTATAAATAAACCTGCTATGAACATAGAAGAGCATGTGTCCTTATTACCAGTTGGAACATCTTCTGGATATATGCCCAGGAGAGGTATTAATGGATCCTCTGGTAGTACTATGTCCAATTTTCTGAGGAACCACCAGACTGATTTCCGGAGTGGTTGTACAAGCTTGCAATCCAACCAACAATGGAGGAGTGTTCCTCTTTCTCCACATCCTGGCCAGCATCTGCTGTCACATGAATTTTTGAGCTTAGCCATTCTGACTGGTGTGAGGTGGAACCTCAGAGTTGTTTTGATTTGCATTTCCTGATGATTAAGGATGTTGAACATTTTTTGAGGTGCTTCTCAGGCATTTGACATTACCCAGTTGAGAATTCTTTGTTTAGCTCTGTGCCCCATTTGTTAATGGGCTTATTTTGTTTTCTGGAGTCCATCTTCTTGAGTTTATATATATTGGATATTAGTTCCTTATCTGATTTAGGATTGGTAAAGATACTTTCCCAGTCTGTTGGTGGCCTTTTTGTCTTATTGACAGTGTCTTTTGCCTTACAAAAGTTTTGCAATTTTTGAGGTTCCATTTGTCAATTCTTGATCTTACAGCACAAGACATTGCTGTTCTATTCAGGAATTTTCCCCTGTGCCCACATCTTCGAGCCTTTTCCCCACTTTCTCCTCTATAAGTTTCAGTCTCTCTGGTTTTATGTGGAATTCCTTGATCCACTTAGACTTGACCTTAGTACCAGGAGATAAGAATGGATCAATTCGCATTCTTCTACATAATAACTGCCAGCTGTGTCAGTACCATTTGTTGAAAATGCAGTCTTTTTTCCACGGGGTGGTTTTAGCTCCCTTGTCAAAGATCAAGTGACCATAGGTGTGTGGGTTCATTTCTGGGTCTTCAATTCTATTCCATTGGTCTACCTGTCTGTCACTATACCAGTACCGTGGACTTTTTAATCACAATTGCTCTGTAGTACAGTTTTAAGTCAGGCATAGTGATTTCCCCAGAGATTCTTTTATCATTACGAAGAGTTTTTGCTATTCTAGATTTATTGTTATTCCAGATGAATGTGCAAATCACCTTTCTAACTCATTGAACAATTGAGTTGGAATTTTGATAGGGATTGAATTGAGTTCGTAGATTGTTTTCGGCACGATAGCCATTTTCACAATGCTGATCATTCCAATCCATGAGCATGGGAGATCTTTCCATCTTCTGAGATCTTCTTTGATTTCTTTCTTCAGAGACTTGAAGTTCTTATCATACAGATATTTCACTTCCTTAGTTAGAGTTACACCAAGGTATTTTATATTATTTGTGACTATTGTGAAGGGTGTTGTTTCCCTAATTTCTTTCTCATCCTGTTT
>NC_034592.1:53532477-53541560 GCF_900095145.1 Mus pahari
GTGACCAATTATATGGTCAATTTTGGAGAAGATTCCATGAGGTGCTGAGAAGGTGTATCCTTTTGTTTTGGGATAAAATGCTCTGTAGATATCTGTTAAATCCATTTGTTTCATAACTTCTGAAGGTTTCACTGTGTCTCTGTTTAGTTTCTGTTTCCAGGATCCATCCATTGATGAGAGTGGGGTGTTGAAGTCTCCCATTATTATTGTGTGAGGTGCAATGTTTGAATTGAGGTTTACTAAAGCTTCTTTAATGAATGTGGCTGCCCTTGCATTTGGAGCATAGATGTTCAAAATTAAGAGTTCATCTTGGAAGATTCTTAATCATCAGAGAAATGCAAATCAAAACAACCCTGAGATTCCACCTCATACCTGTCAGAATGACTAAGAACTAAAATTTAGGTGACAGCAGATGCTGGTGAGGATGTGGAGAAAGAGGAATACTCCTCCATTGCTGGTGGGATTGCAAGCTGGTACAACCACTCTGGAAGTCAGTCTGGCGGCTTCTCAGAAAATTGGACATAGTACTACCAGCACATCCAGCAATACTTCTCCTAGGTATATACCCAGAAGATTTCAAACTTGTAATAAGGACACATGCTCCACTGTGTTCATAGCAGCCTTATTTGTAATAGCCAAAAGCTGGAAAGAACCCAGATGTCCCTCAACAGAAGAATGGATACAGAAAATGTGGTACATTTACACAATGGAATACTATTCAGCTATTAAAAACAATGAATTTATGAAATTCCTAGGCAAATGGATAGGTCTGGAGGATATCATCCAGAGTGAGGTAGCCCAATCACAAAAGAACACACATGATATACACTGACTGATAGGTGGATATTAACCTAGAAACTTAGAATACATGAAACTCAAGAAGAAGGAAGACCAAAGCATGGATACTTCACTCCTTCTTAGAATGGGGAACAAAATACCCATGGAAGGAGTTACAGAGATAAATCTCAGAGCTGAGATGGAAGGAAGGACCATCCAGAGACTTCCCCACCCTGGGATCCATCCCATAAACAACCATCAAACCTAGACACTATTACATATGCTAGATAGATTTTACTGAAAGGACCCTGATATAGCTGACTCTTGTGAGGCTATCCCAGTGCCTTGCAAATACAGAAGTGGATGCTCACAGTCATCTATTGGATGGAACACATGACCCCTAATAAAGGAGCTAGAGAAAGTACCCAAGGAGCTAATGGGGTCTTCAACCCTATAGGAGGAACAACAATATGAATTAACCTGTACCCCCCAGAGCTGTGTCTCTAGTTGCATATGTAGTAGAGGATGGCCATCAATGGGAGGAGAGGCCCTTAGTCTTGTGAAGATCATATGCCCCAGTACAGGGGAATGCCAGGGCCAGGAAGTGGGAGTGGGTGGGTTGGGGAGCAGGGTAGGTGGAGTGTATAGGGGCCTTTGGGGATAGCATTTGAAATGTAAACGAAGCAAATATCTAATTAAAAAAAGCAACTTATGAGATTTGAGGTTACATTGATTCACAGTTCCAAGTTATAGTACATCATGCTAGATAGTGACTGCTACAGGAGCTTGAGCGATCTGTTCTCAATGCACCCACAGACAAGAAGCACAGAGTAATGGTTGCTTGGTTTCTTGTGTTGAACTCAGATTTTCTATTTTTATTCAGTCCAGGATCGGATCACATGTTCAGAGAATAATGTCTTCCACAATTAAGATGGGTCTTCTCATAGCTCTCAACATAATCAACTTTTCTTCCCAGAGGTTGATACTAGTCTCCATCAAGTTGACAATTAATACTGATCATCACGTGCAACGTATACACGTGAGACAGAATCTAAAATGGGACTCTCTTGTCGCGTGTCAGCATACCAGGCTTCACTGCAAAAGGTCTCAGTGAGACACACTGTGTGAGGAAGCCCTCCTCTAGGACCCTGCACTGGGAGTCGACCTAAGAAATCATCTTCCAGGGTGCTGAGGAGAGACCATGGAGAGCTGCCAGATGTCAGTACCCAACTCACACTGCAGGGAACTTCAGGAGAAATGTTACAGAAACCAGGAGCCATTTCTCTCTAGTGTCCCTCCAGGCCCTTTCCTATCTCCACAAAGCTTCTCACTTTTGCTTTCTCTCCAAGGAGCAATGTTCTGACATTACAAGTCGAGCCACAGAGGGTGGCTTGGGAGCAGATAGTGGTGTAATGACAACCAGTGCATTAGTACATTAAGAACACTTAATGGCTTTGTGCCATTTGGTTGCCAAGCTGTAGTAGTATAAGAATACAATTTTATTATATCTTAAACGAACTCATTTAAAAATAATTTTATGTAATCATTTCTGAAAGATCATGCAAAGCTTAATGCTTTCTCCATTAGTGCAAAGAATAATGCTGATATCCTGATAATTGGATATTTGGTGTAAGTCTATTTAGATCAAGTTTTGACTATTAAGCTTGGGGTAAATATATTGGTCAATATCCACAACATTCTTGTACCTCTGCTAATTCATTAAACAAGCATAAGAAGAAAAGACAAACCATGTATTACTTCATATGTTTCTCATGCAGGTTGGATTATGTGATGACTTCAATAAGCCTAGCATGTGAGGAGCCCGTGCATAACACTCATTTCTAGATTATCATTTACTGTCACAGGTTAGTGAGACACTTCCCTCATTAAAATACCTTAAATATCTAGAATGGAAAATTTAAAAGATATGAGGAAGTTTGAAAATATAAACCAGCTACTCATAAATTAACAAAGGTCAGACAGGCCCTCAGAATGTCTGCAGCATGTGCAGTAGAGAGCAGAGATGACAGATGAGAACCTGGAGAGGAGATGATTAATAAATCAGTCTGGAAACAAGCTAAGGCCCTTCTTTCTCATGTCGAAAATACAATAGAGAAATAAGACATAAAGAATGAGTCCACAGTAAGTTCGTCTACAGTGTGCATACACTGTCACATCTAGTGACAAATAACCATGTTTCCTACTTGAAAAAACATGCTTATCCTGTTTGCTGTGTCTCCATGTTGTTTAAAACCCAAAAGAAGCATTCTTTTTAAAACTGGGGCTTTGGTAACAAGACCTTCTAGAGATTCCAAAACCCACAGACGCTCAGTTCATTTGTATAAAATATAAGAGTGTTTACATGTAGCCTATGGAGACCATTCTGTACACTGTAATTTTCTTTAAGATTTATTTATTTTTGTGTGTTTTTGAGTGTTCGTGTGTACATAGGCATTTGCACCTCCACAGATGTCTAAAGAGGCCGTTAAAGATTCTGGAACTGGACTTTCCCTCAAAATATTTCTGATCTTACACTGTCTGATGCATAGATCCAGTCCTTAGATACAGGACAACTGCCTGTCACTTTCATTCTGTTGAAAAATAGAGAACATTTTACACATTATCATCATAACTGATATATCCTCCAAAGAAAAACAGAAATTCATTCCTTCCCAGATTTCTGTTCTGTGTTTATGTGTATGTTACTAAATCTATGGTAATCTGCATTATTAAAAACTGTTGTGGAAGCTGAAAAAAATAATTCTTAGTGTCTACAACAGAAATGTGAGGACCCATGGCCAATATCCCAAAACTCATGGAAATTCATGGAAAAAAATCCATAAGGACTGGATTTATAATCCCAGAGCAGGAAACATGGAAACAGATCCCTAGTGGTCACTATTTAGACATTCTAATGTAAATAGTAATTCTTATATCTCATTGTGTGATACAGTCTCAAAAAGCAAGGGGAAATTACATACAAGGTTGACCACTGACCTCCACACATTAATGCACACATACATACATATACATACAGTTACACATACACACTACACACACACACACACACACACACACACACACACACACACACACACACACACNACACACACACACACACACACACACACACACACACACACACACACACACACACACTTAAGTGGTCCTATGTTATACAACCATTTTTATATCATTCTTTTTACTACATTGATACTTCTATTCCCTTTTTCTTGGGATCCAAGTTAAACAGAATGATACATAAAACACCTTAACCATAAGCACATATGTTAGCCACTTTCACCACTGCAACAGTATATGAGAAAAGCTAGTGAAAGGGGAGGATGTGTTTTAACTGACAGTTCTACAGGTTACAGGAAATTGGCATTTGGCTCTATTATTTCTTAGTGAATGTGCATTAAAGTAGACCATGAGGTCATGTAGGAGACAGGAGGTAGAGAAAGACTCATCCCCCCCAGTGATCTACTTCAGCCATGCTGAGTCCCCTAAAAGTCCATCCAGCTCTGAATTCATCATTTAGCTATGATCAGAACCTCCACAAGCCACTAGCTGCTCACCAAGCCTTTAGCATACACCCAATTCCATGAGCATTGGATCATTTCAGCCAGGTTCTTTGTCCAGAATATTCTCTAGTACCCACCTCCAATCAACCAAACTCAAGCCAGAAGTAATGACAATTTGATTTAATCACCCGTATCAGTTTTTTTTTCTTATTCTAGAGTTTCATAAAGTTTAGTTGTTAAATTCTCCTTTCATTCTACATGCTTTTGCAATTTATCTAACGTGGCATATATTTGGGTCAGTCCTCTTCTTTTTGAACATAATATTATTTTCCAAAACTACCCATAATTGTTATTTCATTCTCTATTGCTGATGACTAGGCAGTTTCTTGTTTGTTTATCATTGATAGCCAAGCTGTTATAAACTATCTTACATAGATCGTGGGGGCGGGGGGGACCTGGATGTTCATCCTGTGTTGGAAATATGCTAAGATAAAATACTAATTAATAGTTAGGGCACCATGGAATCCTTTCCCACCGTGCCTTGGCCATTTTCACACTTACCGGCAAATATGAGAAAAATTTGTTTCTTCTCAATCTTCCATCATCGTTAACAACTGCTGCTGACATTTAACCATCCTAGTAGAAAGAAGTCTTATTTTATTGTAGAGTTAGTTAGCATCCGTTCTCCTGATGAGTAATGTTGTTATATACTCTCCATAGGTTGTGAGTACGTTTACTTTGCCTTTTTTGTTCTTGTTTTTAGTATGTTTGACTGTTTTACATTTTTGTGTTATTTATGAATTAATTGGTCAGTCCCCTTTTACTATCTTACACAGTATTGTTGATTTTTTTACTCCTTTTTTCAAGAGACACTAAGTCTCGGTACTTGGATAAACCTTCAAATTTTTCACCTCAAATCTTAATTCAGCTTGAAAGCTTTCTCTTTTCTTTGATGTTTAATTATTTGTTTTCTTGCTATTTCTTTCTTCCTTGGAAAAGATTTTATTTCTTTAATCATATATATTTGTCCTTCATGCTCACCATTGTCTAAGTAATATTTCTCATCATTGACTTTGCTTCTACAATATAGAATTTAATGTTTTCCCATGTTTCATTTCTCTACTGTCTCAAATATCTTTCAACTTTCTTACTGAACTTTGCATTTTCCCAGTGTCTTTTACTTTTATACTTTTTTTCCAAGTTTTCAATTCATCCTATTCTTTTTGTGGAAACATCTAGTTTCTAAGAAGCAAATACCCAGATCTCCTTGAAAACCAGGTTTATAAAAATTATCAGGTATTTAACAGTATCTTAATTTTTAAATTGCCTCTCTTATAATAACTAAAATATATTGATACATTCTTAGGTTTTCATTCATATAATGTTTTTCTCTATGCTTAAGTTGCATTATATAATTTTTAAATTACATATTACATTACCTCTTGAAACATTAATTATTTATAATATTTCAATATACCCTTTCTGCCTTTCTATAAGTCAATTATGGTCACCTGTAGTGAGTAATTTTGGTTTCCTTAAAAACCCAGTTATGTGAATGTTTTCGTTTTAATCCCAGGTGTGAGATATAGGGCTGCTTCAGTTTGTCCACAGTTGTTAACTATGGTTGTCTCATGCTCTAGGCAGTGCATGATTGCTTTGCTGTCTACAGATAGTTTAATTCTGGGTCCTGTGGAGAAGGTATACATTCAAACACCCCAAAAGGTCCTGTAGTAGCTGCTGCTCCCCCTGATGCTGCCTCTGCTGCTGCTGTCTCATCTCGCTGCTGTGTTTGCTGTTGTTCGACACGTAGATTGTTCATTTGCTGGTTTTTTTGGACTGTTGGATATTCTAACCACAAAAATCGGACTAGCCCTAAGGAACCTGGCGGCCCTAATCAGCAGGAAGTAGCCTACAGAGAGGTCTATTAATCCTTTCCCCTCTCACCTTCTTTCTCTCCTACCTAGGGTTAGGTGGTTAGAAGGAATTAGGGTGGGATAAGAGTCGAATGGTAAAGATATAAGAACCAAACAAAATAATAAACAAATATGCCAACAGTCATCTATAACTAATCGATTGTGCCGTCTCATATACTTTGCCATTGTTAGTAAACTTCGACACCATTCTTGTCATGATAGGTGCATATCCATACATAGACTTCCTCCATTCTCCAGCCATTCCTCTCCCAACTTCTATGAGACCAATTTCTTTATATTTTCCAGTTATTTCAAGATAGGTAATTTTAAGAGCCATTCTATTTACTTCCCTCATCAAGCAGATGAGCAATGCTATCTGAATTTATTTATATTTTATATTTATTGGCCAAAATTGGTACATGTGGCATTTCTTTCAGGTGAGGTATCACAGTTTGTCTTAGTCTACTGTCACTAAATACATCCTACAACTTCAATATACATATTTTTTCTCTTTTCTTTCAATTACACTCAAATTCTTCAATATTCAAGACCTTAAAATTTTGCTAATAGGTCTTGAAATATTTACTCCATATCTTGCAGCCTTGCTTTAGGCTAAAAGACTTGAAAAGTAACAAGAACTATTGTAGAGATCTGTTGTATACAACCTGAAGTCACTTCTTGGGAAACTAGCAACCAAGCACTAAATTTCTGTCCAGAGGGAGGTAGATGTTAACAAGAGCATTGTGATATTGATGCATTAACCACATAGTTTGTAATGGTCCCGAAGTTATATTGTACACTTTTGATGAAAGAACACTTAGTTTTGGTCTAGCAACATGGAGTGGTCCAAAGCTTTTTTTTTACCTTTTTGGAAAACTTTGTTCTTCTGTGACTCTGAGAGTGTTCTATATCTTATATTACCCAAAGTGTTACTAGTATTTACTGCTCTTAATGATAAACACTACTGGAAACTCCATACAAACTTCAGCATATTTCATCTATCATGTCTATCATTGAATTGGTTAAATGCATTAAGGATAGCCTTGAAGACACCAAAATGTGTCAGTATAACATTAAGGAATAAAAATTTATCATTTTCCCATGAATTAATATGACCAAGAGTAAGCCTGAGTTTTAATTCTCCACTTCTCTCCCAAAGACTTCCATCTGTCTGTAGTTTGTGATTTCTGCTTTGTCTGGAGTCTTCCTGATGTGTGAATATGATCTAACCCCATTCCCTGTGTATCCCTAGTTGCTTTATATCTAACTGTCCCTATGGCAATCGTTAATGCTCTCTATTACAAAGAATTTGCTCTGTGTTTATTTAGAAGTACAGACAACATCTGTACTGTAGGGAAGGGATGAGGGATAGTTTATAAAATATTTCATAGAATTTTTACAAACAATTAAATTATTTAATCCAGCTGATTCCAAAGTACTCAATGATGTAAACATAACCCTTAAGTTATATCTATATGCTGTTTTAAACATTTGTGACAGATACCTACATAAAAGTCAAACCATTTGCTTTTCTCAGCAAATGATTGCCATAGCACACACACACACACACACACACACACACACACACACACACACTCACACTTTGCTGTCTGAATCAGGGTATGAAAGAGTACATAAAAATTAATCTATATTTTAGCTTAGATTATAATGATTATTATGGGAAATACAAGGCAGGTAAAACGTAAGTTTGGTTGTTATAATTTTCTCTTTTGTAATTAATTATTTTATTTATTTACATTTCAAATGTCACCCTCTCCCAGTTACCCCTCTCAGAGTTCTTCAACTTATCCCTCCTCCCCTTGGCCTCTGAAAGGGACACCTCTTTCCTATCATGCCCTTTCCTGGGGACATCTAGTCTCTAGAGGATTTGGTGCAACCTCTCCAACTGAGGCCAGACAAGGCAGTCCTCTGCTACATATGTGCCTGGCCCCTCAGACCAGGCTGTGTATATTCTTTGGTTGGTGGCTTAGTCTCTCAGAGTTCCCAGGGGTACGGGTTAATTGACACTGTTGGTCTTCCTATGGGGTAGCCGTCCTCTTCAGCTCCCCTTAATTCCTTCCATAGGGGTCTCCAAACTCAGTACAAGCATTGACTGTAAATATCTGCACCTGTCTCAGTCAGCTGCTGGCAGAACCTCTCAGAGGACAACCATGCTAGGCTCCTATCTGCAAGCACAACATAGCATCTGTAATAGTGTTAGAGTTTGGTGCCCATTAAAGTCAGGTTAAATGAACATACTGAATATACAGGAGAATATCAGTTAAGACTTAGGTGATCTTAAGGTATACTATGAACTAGACTGTGAAATCCGGGAAAATTTCAATTTTCTTCTAATGTAAGAGAACTTTCATATAATTGGTTGCCACACCTCTTTACGTGCCAGCCATCCCTGGCTCTGCCTCTGTGTCAAGCAATCCATTGCGTTATATATGTCCTTTTTTTCTATTTTAATTGGCTTTTTATAAAAATACTTCCAGCATGTGTGTTCCTTGCCATTTTAACTAAAAACCTTTCTCACTATATTTCTTTTCCATGGATCAAATTAAAATATTCTCTAGCATTCTTTCATCCATCCATCCTTTATTAGAAGATTTATATAATCAAATTCAAAGTATAGAGATGGATCTTTGCTCCAGTGCACTGCCGGGGAGAACAGACTGCTGAGGAGGGACCCGGGGCTGGTCCCAGTCGTCCGGCGCCTGTCCCGCCCGAGGAGGGGTGTTCACCTGGGAGTTGTCCCCTGGCATCCAGCGCCTTTCCCCACCCGAGGAGGGGTGTGCGCCCGAGAACAGTACTAAGGCTTGGGCCGGCATTTGGGGCCTTTTCCCTCCCGAGGAGAGGTGTCTGC
>NC_034592.1:53541571-53566197 GCF_900095145.1 Mus pahari
AGTGGGTGGGTAGGGGAACAGAGGTGGGGGGAGGGGTATGGGAAACTTTCGGGATAGCATTTGAAATGTAAATAAAGAAAATAATAATAAAAAAGGAAAAAAAAAAACAAAGTATAGAGATGATCTAGTATAAAGTGGTCAGTACGAAAACTATTTTTTTCTTTTTGAGTGATAGATCATTTGCAAATCTCTCAGCGTGTACTCACATTGTGAGTCAAGAGGGCCTACATTTGGCTTATTAGTCAAGTGTTTACAGCTGTCTTTGTCCCAGACAGCCCAGCTTACACTGTGTGTTGGCACAGTTATTAATAGTGCTGATTTCATTCTCTGAAGTTCCCGAGTTTGTATTGTCAAGCACATCACCACTCTACATAGATAATGAGAAATGATTTAAGTTATGTACATAACAACCTTATCATGCTTTCCTAGATTCATGATATATGTTTAATATGATTGAACTTGAATATGTAAAGGTAATTACCCAACTTCAGCCACAATTCATTTTACTATGCCCTTTTTTTCCTGTTTAAAAAAAAAAAGGCCTGAATAAGTCAACATGGCTCCTATGGTGTTCAAAGCAGATTGCTTTGTTGCAACTGGTATGCAAGTTTGTTGTATATGCTCAGTAATAAATTATGTATTTTAATTATAAAAGTGTTAGATGGACCTCCTTGGTCCAGAGTTTTCAGTTATATTAACTGAAATATAGTTGATCCAACTATAAAACAGGCACTTCCTGTCTATATAAGGCCCCAGTAGCTTACCTGCTGCCCTGCACAGAAAGCATACCTATTTCTGGCATACACTAAGCCTTCGCCTCATCTTCTGTTAATATGATGAAGATTTTGTGCCTCACAAAGCTTATTATCATGATACATAATGTTTGGAATTTTTTTCATTTGATTTTTTATTTACATTTCAAATGTTATCCTCTTTCCCAACTTCCCCCCTCCCAGAATCTTCCCACCCCATTCCCTCCCCTGCTTTTATGAGAGTGTTCCCCCACCCACCCACCCACTCCCGCCTCCCCACCCTGGCATTCCTCAACAAGGCCATCCTCTGCTACATACGTTGCTGGAGCCATGAGTCCCTCCATGTGTACTCTTTGGTTGGTTGTTTAGTCCCTGGGAGCTCTGGGAGGTCTGGTTGGTTGATATTGTTCTTATTATGGAGTTGCAAACCCCTTCAGATCCTTCAGTCATTTCTCTAACTGCTCCATTGGGGACCCCATGCTCAGCCCAATGGTTGGTTACCAGCATTCACAACTGTCTTTGTCAGGCTCTGGCAGAGCCCCTTAGGACACAGGCTCCTGACAGCAAGCACTTGTTGGCATACACAATAGTGCCTGGATTTGGTGACTGTATATGGGATGGATCCCCGGGTGGGGCAGTGTCTGGATGGTTGTTCCTTCAGTCTCTGCTCCACACTTTGTCTCTGTATTTCTTCCCATGAGTATTTTGTTCCCCCTTCTAAAAAGGACAGAAGCATCCATACTTTGATCTTCTTTCTTCTTGAGCTTCATGTGGTCTGTGAATTTTATCTTGGGTATTCCAAGCTTTTGGGAACTTTTAAATTATAGTCAGTATAAATAATGTCTCTGAAAACATGTAACTAAGGAGTCAGCAGAATTAAGATCAATGCTCATTGTTTTTTGCTTATTATTAACTTTCATCTTTGGAAAAGTTATTTAACTTCCCTAATCTTCAGTTTTATTAGAAATAATAGTGTCAATTTCTTGTTTTCTTTTGAGAGCAAGATGAAATAAATGTAAATAACACAAATCAAATCTATAACACAATCCGTTTATATAATCCAGATGTTATTTTTAAGGGGAAAAATTACAGAAATAAGAACATATGTTAAATTTCTTGTACAGTACTTTTTGAAAAGATTTTAAATTCATAACAAAACTGAAGAGAATGTACAAAGTTTTCCATCCACCTCCCCCTACATAGAACATATTGTCAATGTTCTTAAGCAGAGTTGAATATTTCTTGTGATTTTGATGAATCCACACTGACACACTTAGATGACATATTGAAATTGTACATTCACTGCTATTGACAGGTGTATAATAACACACAACCCTATTACAGTATCATTCAGAAAGAGCTTCTATTTCAGCCTAGTCTCCCTCCATTAACCCTTAAAAACTTTTATTTTTCTGTAGTTTTGCATTTTCTAGAATGCACTAACATTGAATCCATATAGTATGCAGATTTTTGCACTGGATTTAATATTTGATGTTCCTCATTGTCTTTCTGTAGCACTGAGTAGCATGCCAATTTCTAACTGTGCAAGATGGTATTGATCAGTGAAGGACAGATAAGTTTATTCCAAATTTTGGTAAATATCTCTTAAAATTGTGTCTACATCTACTTGCAGGCTTTTGGGTAGATGTGTCATTTTATCTTTAAACTGGGATATAAGTAACAATACATGCATTCCTTAAGCAACCACCAAGAATTTTCCCCTCTCATTGTATCAGGAGTAGGTGAAGGGTCCCAGTGCACTTTGTAGACATTTGGTATTTTCGTGTACTGGATACATCAATCATTTTAACAGTTGGGCAGTCATACCTCACTCCTGTTACTTGCGTTTTCCTGATGGTAGATGGTGTGAAGTCTCATCCACATGCTTCTCTGATATCTATAACCACCTCGGGTGATGGATGTTAATTTCCTTGGTTTGTTTTGAAATTTTTAATTCAATTATTTTAACCAGTGTGTATAATAATGAATGTTCTACATATGACTGGATACTGCATGGTAGCTCAATACATATATGCATTGTAGAGGATTCAAATCCGGCTAAATATATTTTTTAATCATTGGTTTTTTTCATAGGTTGTATAAGTATTTAAATCAGAAATATTTTCCCTGAAAAGACAAAAATAGAAATTATGAGAGGAAATCATTGTGAATGAAACCGGAGGAATCAAATCAAGAAACTAGTCATTTAAATAAAAAAGAGTTCATTTGAGCAAGAGAGATGATGAATCCTCACATCAGATATTTGAGCAATTTACCTTATTGCAAACAGTATCATTAATAACCAAATAAAAGAATAAAAATGATAAAAATAATAAAGTTGACCACATTTATATATTAAGATCAGTCTCATAACTTATGATTTTTCGATATACTGTCTCTTTCCTATGAACATGGTGCATTAACATGATTTTCTGAGAAATATTATGTTGGAGTAGTAATATTATAAACACAATTTATTGTCTCATTTAATTAGTAACAACCATATAAAGACTCTTGAACTTACTCTAATTTAGTCAAACCTGGGTGTATTAGAATGTGTATGAGTGTTCAACTTGTCAGGTAACAGAACACTGAGTAAACATGTGCTGAGACCCGACGTGACACGAGTAATGGTCAGGGCAATCTTCCAAGTGATAAGAGCATTCTCAATGAAGAAACACATGTCACAGTTGTGGACTGGGTACTTGAGACGTGGTTAGTACAAGCGTGGCACTGAAAATTAAAATTTCATTAAATATTAATCATTTAAATTTCAGGTGACCTCATGCCTAGCAATGACCATACATACTGGTCAGTAAATCTTGAGATAGTTTACACTGGAAAATCTTGTGGAATACTCAGGACCATTGAATAAATATTTGTGTAGCGATAAGAAGCTGCAATATCACTAGTTGCACTACTTTTAATAAAAACTCGTAGATGAAAAAATAATATATGCTTATCCTCATTGAGTATAGTATGATTGTAGGCTTACTTGTGTTTTGTGTGCAATTAACAGTGTAAAAGTAAGATGCTTTCTTCAAGTTGCAGACAATTTCCTGTGTTTGGGTTTGTTGAGAGTCTAACTACACAGGACACACAGGACACAACTCTGGGGAGTTACAGAAGAGTTGTGAGGTTGGTGAGCAGGATTCTTCATTCCAACACATTCGAAAGAATGCGACATTATGAAGCTGAAGGATAATATCAGCTGACTTCTCTCTGTCTCCATTTGGGCTAGCCGAGTCTACCGAGAAAGTACAGTGGCCATGGTATGTAATGGAATTCTCTCAGGAGCACATTGGATGACTTGCTCCCTGCCTGCTCTATCTTTCCCTTTCCTACGAAACACTACAGTATGGCTGCTTTGTGAGGGAAGACTTGAAAAGCAAACATTGCTTTACGTATCGGGAATATGAAAATTGTAAATTAAAAAGGATCTGTGTTGATCCCAGGGTGATCCTCCTATATTTCAGTCTATAGAATCTGAGATAGGAGGGTCCCAAGTTCCTTGCCAACCCATTGCACACAGGAAATACCTACCTCCAATAGAAAAGAAAACAAAACAAAACTCAAAGTTCCCTTCCAAAGATTATCACTATCCCAAACAGAATAAATAAGATCGGCCTTTTTGTGTGCTTTGTTTTCAAATCCTTTACTCTTAAATGAGTAACGGTATCTTCTAAAAGCAAGCAACTGAAGCCCTTTAATAACCCCACTTCATTCAGAATGTGTTGGGAAGTTCAGACTTCGCTGTGGTCGTGGCTACGGAAGGGAGTTTGAGTGACTGCACATGTGTCAGAACCATGCATACTGTCCATTTCCCAGGACGGTACTAAGCAGTATGACCTCAGAGACTCACTTCTGAAAAGAGTGGTTGACTCAAGCCCCACCTATACAGAGCTCAGTTCCTAAAAATAGGTACTGGGTTGCATCCTTTGGACACAGGGCTAAAATAAATTCAGCAGCCCTATCTGCTTGCCTCATAGACTTCGGTGGAGCTGGTCTCCACTCTGCTGGTTGCTTTCAGGGGACTGGGAAATTTGCTGTGTGTCAAACAGGGAGGAGCCTTTCAAGTGAAGAGTTGCAAATCCATAGAGCATTTCTACAGAGCTAGGGGTCGATTCTGGTACAAAGGTATGTGTAATGTAGTCCTGTGTGTGCCAAGGTTATAAAATGTTTGACTCTTACTGAGGAGCAATGAAGACTGAAAGTGAATTGCCATCACATAAAGGAAGGTGTTCGAGTTGGATTTGTTCTTAGAATTGTGCTTAGCATTGTTGGATATGAAATTTAGAGCCTCATATGTTGATCTCTCTCCAATAAATTATTTTAATGTTTAATATTAAAGAATAATGAGCTTAATAACCAGTCACAATTTAAAAGTTATTCTACAATTTACAGCCAGAAGGGAAACTGAAAAATGCTTTGTCTCTTATGTGCACAAAGATTAAAATATATATATATGTGTATATATATATATATATATATATATATATATACAGATTAAGAAATGTGAATGACATTTCATGAAATTTGATAAGGAAAAGGAGGTGCCTGAAATATTTTTCGAGTGTTTCACCACACTCAGAGAAATGCAGGAAAGTTATTGCTTTTCAGTCGTAGTCTGATTTTGTAGTTCTTGCTCTAGCTGTCGGCTTATGTCCTCTGGGAGTCTTACTGAAGTTAAGGATTAAAGAATCAGGTTCTTCCATGTTTTTCAGAATTAAGGAAAGCACTTCCAGTAGGATCTGCCAGCCCTAATTATGGTAACTGCAAACTCAGATAGAGGATACTGAGACAGTGCTTTGACGGTATCATGCCCTATATACACTTTCAAATGGATTTTTTTTTCCCTGTCTTCAATTGCCCGTGAACATGTTAATTTGGCCCTGTTGTGCTGTGTTTGGATGTTAAGAAACTGAAGTAATTTGGGAGTGACAGTATAAGAGATTCTCCTAATACACGGTGGGAAAGCAAGGACACTTTAAGATTGCATAATGCTAGGTTTAAATTTAGCCAGCTGGTGCTGAACTGAAAGATATTTTATTTTTACCAGAGTTCAATTTGGTCACTGGGGAGCCGTTGACTGTTTGAAACATTTTAAATTTTGGTGTTAAGGTGTCAAAAGACAAGTAAAATATTTACTTCAACTGTATTCAGAGTTATGGATTTTTTTTTTTTTTTAACGAAAGGACACCTGTTGGTAGTTTTAGACAATATAAAAGGGAGTGGAAGATGTTGAGTCAGAAATTAGAAAGTCTGCATTGTATGTTTAAATATCTCTCTGCTTCTTCACTTGATATTTGAATATTTTCCCTTCTTGGTATCCACACATTAGCTGAGAACTAGATCCGTTTTTAAATATCACTCGGAGCTTCCCATGGCTGCAGTGTGGCAAACTGCCCGCGACTTGGAGGGAAGACACAGTCTGGCTTTTAGATGGAACGGGGTTTCTTTCATCCAGGAGTGGGCGTCTTTTAGGTGCAGCTTCCCTCGAGTTTCTGAAAAACGAAAGTCGACATTCTCTAATGATCACGGGAGCCATGGCTTCAGAAAAGGTTCCCGAAAAAATGTCAGCACAGGTGCCTGCTGTCTCCTGTGATTACAGAGAACAGGAAAGCGGCCTTCTCGCCGCAGGTCTGCTTTTGCAGAGAAAGTCCACCAACTTCAGAGATAATTCGCTGTTATTTACAAAAGTCTGTCCCTGCTGTTTATTTCACCCCAGAATTCCAACTCTCACTCTGGATTTGCCAAATTTGAAAAAAAATTTAAAACTTCGATGTAGCAGCTTTGTTTTTACCTCGTTGAAAACTGTTAAGCTTAATGGAAGAATTTCAGGTTTGAGTTTGATGTTCTCCCCCTCCCACCTGGGTACCTGAGCTCGTTCTCTCTCTCTCTCTCTCTCTCTCTCTCTCTCTCTCTCTCTCTCTCTCTCTCTCTCTCTCTCACACACACACACACACACACACACACAGATTCATCGGTTTATGTATTAAAGGAGTCCACTGGTAAGGTCTGTTTGATAGCAGGGAGCCTATAATTTACAAGGCAGGGTTGACAATAAGAAAATGGCCAAATAGTTCTAAGATTTTTTGATTAACAATCTGTGTGAGATAGGGTTTCATATAATTACCATGTCCTTTTTTATTTGCATCTCATCCAGTCTTTTGAAAATATCCACGTTACCCTTTGAAACTTAAATTAAATTGTAATTGGCTTTTTTCTCATTTCCGTAAAAGAAGTTGGTTCATTCAACTGATGCACTCATCCTGTGCTGTTGACAAACTTCACCCTTTTCAGATCCAAGAAAGCCTTGTCTAGAACCCTGACCTATTCCACGTGATTACATGTTTGCTCTATGGTTCCATTAGGTGGTTCCATTTCCATTTCCTGATACGACTTACAAGACACACGTTGCATCCTTTCCAATTACAGACAGCTCTTCTATTTCCCTAACTCACGGGGCATCCCGCAGACTCGACCCAATTCTGACACTACTGCTTTCCTTGTTCGCCAGAAGCTACAGACTGGTTCGGAGTAATCTGACTCAGATACCAGCTGGAGTTGAGAGCCCGGCCAATCTTCTGGTCCTTTCTCCTAACAAAACTAGACCTTCCTCCTGTCTGATAACTAATGAAAATGGCTCATAACACTCGACTTACCACCACAGTTATGTTGTAAAGAGTACAATTATTCTAATATAGCATGGCAGAGATGTCCATGGCAACGCATTGGGGGAAAGGTGGGGTCATAGTCCCTTACCCAGACCACTCCTGACAGTCAGGGATCTCTGGAGTAAGCAGGTTTATTGAAATGGAAATAGTGTTAGTCTGAGAAGGGCCACGCCCTGGGACAAGTTCCACAGCCACCAGCATCAAGGGTAGATAGAAAGTCTGTGAAAGCTAAAGACTTTCAAGCAAGATATTGGTGAAAGGGAATTCTCTGGTTTTCTACTCAGCCTACACTGGTGTTAGTTATTGGACAAAGTTTTGAGACAGGCCACAAAAAGAAGTATCGGTTCTGGAAATGCTGGAGTACCAAATAGCTAGAATGGGTTTCTTAAAGGTAACCACTTGGGATTTGGAATCGGGCATTTATTTATTTATTTATTAGAATGGGTTCCACTTGGGATTTGGAATCGGGCATTTATTTATTTATTTATTAGAATGGGTTCCACTTGGGATTTGGAATCGGGCATTTATTTATTTATTTATTTATTTATTTATTATATTAAAATATAAAACTATATATTAGCATGATTATTGAAATTTAACATAAACATTAAATATGTTATGCATTCAATACAATCATATATTAAATATATATGGGGATATGGAATATATTGCGTTGGTATATCTCAAAGTTGCTAACTGATTAAGTGTCCTTATCTCTACTATTTTACAACCTCCCTGTGCGCAGTTAAACTTGGGACTTTCACAATTGTTCTTCTATTATCTAACCCTGAAGCTAGTCATATCTTCAAGTTGGGGTTTCTGTGGTAGAACTCAGGTCCGAGAGGCCAGAGTGTACTCATCTTTTTATTCCTCGATTGCATTTCTGAGCAAGCTGCTGCCATCTTGGAGCCAGGTCCCACTCTCCAACCCGGGTTCTTAGGCAATGCCATAAACAGCATCACTAAGTATACTCCAAAAGGTTTCAATGCCAAGAACCAAGAGAAAAGAACAGATATTTATTCCAAAGTATATGATAAATGTCTATAGCAAGTCCTTCTACTGCAAATTGCAGATTTAAAAAAAAATTATCTGTCCCCACTGGGATCCATCTCTTGCAAATGTAATTCCCCAGAGGCTTTTTCCATTTGTATCATTAAAACCATAATGTGCAAGAATAATTAGGACATGAAAGTTGCAAGCATTTTATTTTCTTAAAATCAGCAAATAAAGTACTTTGTGTTGGTTTTGATACATGACATGGCAATGAGTTCATATTTAATGGCATTTAAAATTTTGTGAACCTCAATGATTGCTTGAAAATAGTTGCTGGGCAGTGGTCCCAACCCACATAATGCTACAACCCTCTAGTAAACTTCCTCATGCTGTGGTTATCCTCAGCCTAGGGTTATTTTTGTTCTACTTCATAACTGTAATTTTGCTACTGTTATTAATCTGAATACAAACATTCTTGGAGATAGGGTTTTGTCAAAAGTGTCAGAGCCCTCAGGTTGAGAACCACTACTCAAGGAAAAGCGTAATAAATAAACCAAATTCCCGCTACTGTACTTGCACCACTTAAAATATTACCAAAATAATGTAAATATACAACCTTGTGGTTGTTTAGTTCAACATCTTAAAGTACTAAAGTACAGAGACAGAGACCCTGGAATGTGTTACCCACACAAAGCCTCGGGACAAACACTAGAAACCCCTCCCTTGAGCTAAGCATAATCCTAGTGCTAACTTCTCTTCCTTGGAGTTTTTGAAGCACTATGCAGCCCCCTCAATAGAATGTGCATTTGGAAGCACATCTTGGTAAAAGCTTTGGTTGTTTTGTGGAGATAGATAGATAGATAGATAGATAGATAGATAGATAGATAGATAATAGATAGATGGTGGATGGTGGGTGGATGGAGAGAGAGAGAGAGAGAGAGAGAGAGAGAGAGAGAGAGAGAGAGACTTTTGCTTCTTTTCATACTGTGTTTCATGTTTCTGCTAAAATTAAAACAAATTATCTAAAAGGGAACATGATCCCATATGCTGTAACCACTCAAAAAGTAGCAGTTACCTTATGCTTGGGTTTTACCCAGTGTTTGTGTGCCTTCTCTGTAAGATGAGACCCGCTCCCTCACCATGGCTGGTTTGTCTCTGAAAACATGTCATTTCTCACTGCTCTTTTTTGGCAAGCTCTCAAGTCCATCTTTTCCTTTCATGTTTTTTTAATTGGACACAAAACATTTCTGTGTTGCCTGGGTGTGTCTGATTGCTGAAAAGTACATAATTCCCAAAGTGCTTCAGGTGTGCATATCATATAAAATAAGCACGACATGCGAATTTAATGTGGGGACCTTTTACTCTTTTAGGACAATCCAATGATATCTTTCCCCAGGTTGGAATAAAGTGTCATAGATGGTCTTACATGGTAGTTACTAGATTTAATAATTATGTCACCAGTTTAGTGTGTTTTAAAACATGGATTAATAGTATAGCTTCCAACCACATGTTTGGTGATTGTCAGAACTTCAATAAGTATACGGCAGAGGACTGTTTAGTCAGAGATGATGCACCTAATCCTCAAGAAAATAGAGGCCCTAGGGAGTTTAGAGGTCTGGTGGGGTGGGGGTTGGGGGTTGGGGGACATCCTTGATGAGACAGGAGGACGGGGAGGAGGTATGGGATGTGAAACAGTTGGACGGTAGACTGGGAGGGGAATAAAATCTGGAGTTTAAAATAAGTAAGTAAGTAAAAGATTATTTTCAAAAAGAAGTTCAATAAGGGTAGATTGAACATAAAATAATGTTTAGACAGCAGTTGTTATTTTTATCTTTAATTTATAAGATCCTAACTGTGTTGAACTTAGTTGCAGGTAGACTTCATATTTTGAAGTACCTAAGGTATGGATGAGCAGAATCATGATTAAAGAACTTAATGCATTATAACTTCAACAGCAGCAGTATTTGAGTTTTACTTCTTTTAAGTCAACACTGACATAAGAATTCAGATTTATGTTAACTAACTACTAAGCCGTTTACCCAGATAATTAAAAGCACATGAACAACGAACTACATCATTCAATGTGACAGGAAAGCAATGAAAAATGTTTTTTGTAAAATTAAAACTCCTCTAATGTGTGTGATTGGTGTTGTTGAAGTTGCGCATGTCTCTCAAATTGTTCGCAATAGTGTAGTGGGTCTATTCCCAGAACGGGAGAGATTATAGTGAGCTCCTTCATATTCTTAAACGTTCTCAGTGGTGTCCACAATCTTTTCCTAGCTCTGGTTCCTAGCTTTGCTTCTGCTTCTTCTGCATACAGAGGCATGCCCCTGCATACTTCAGAGGGCCAAGGGTAGAAGGTGGGTGTTTCTCTGCTAGGCGAGATCCAGCAGGAGTCACCATTGGAACGCAAGCAGTGCAGCAAGTGATAAAAGAAAACCACCAGCAAGTCAGTGTGAAGAACTTTCTCTGTGCTGTTCCTTCCCAAGGTGCTCATTCAAAAGACAGTACCCTATGAGAGCCATGACTTCTTTAGTAGGTGACAGCCACTGTGTCCTGTAGGAATACAGGACATTTATTTTTAGGGATGGGGTTGTGTGAGCATGTCTGCTTTCACCCACTGACTCATTCTGGAGCCGAAATAATCTCAAGATTCATAATTGCGGTATGTCCACATTTTTCTATATTTTTTCATATTCTTGATCAAAAAATAATTTAGCTGGTCAAAGAAGTATGGGTAGTGCTCAAATAACAACCAGTATCTATCATCATCCTCATCAACATCATCATCATCATCATCATCATCATCATCATTATTCTGTTATTTTGGTATAATAGTAAGAGAGCCTAACATTCATGTAAATATTTGTGTAAGACTTAAAAACTAATGATAGCAAAACAATTCCTACAGAATTATTCTTCTAAGGGTATATATAAAAAGTAATTCCAAAGTAGGTTTATAAAATTGCATTTATGAAAAAAATCTTAGAATTTTTGTCACGTGAAGTTAGAAAATGTAGGAGTTAGAAAATGTTTGTAAATGATATACTAATTTCTCTCTCTTCTCTCCCCCTCTCTTCCTCTCTCTTTCAACCTAATCTCTCACCATTGCTTTCCAAAATACATATTTATGAAAGACCTCTGAAATATGTTCCTTCATTCTAGAACTCTGACCACTCTTGATGTGTGTGAAGTTCCTTCAGTTGACAAGAGTCACACAAGTTTTTTGACTAGAGCTATGTGAAGTCCACGTCACATTGCTCTGAAGGCGAGAAATGTTAATGGGCTTATACTCACAAGTCAAACATGAACTTTAGCACCAATTCTGTGAGTTACACATCTGCTCCTTACCTTTACAAACTATTGATATGGAGCCAATGAACAGCTCTAGCCATTACCTAGTGAAAATTAGATGCTGGTAGTTTTTCTCACAGTGTTGCTCTGAGGTTAGATACACCCGTATTTGTAAGGTGGCCACATTTGTAACCACCCCATGTTAGGTACTGCATAAGAATTGCTCCTTCACATCAGGATTAGTGTTTAATAGTGATATTATTGTAACATAGTAATTACTGCAAGTACGCTCCACGGGAGCAAGGTAAGAATATCAAAGTTGTAGGTGTCTCTGTATGCTTAACTTTCAAAACAGCAATGTTCCAGGAACCTGTTCCTGGGAGAGAATTGTCTACCTGATTGAATACATTGTTCTGTTAACACCATCCTCTCCTTTCACAAACTCTTCAGTTCAAATTAAATTTCTGTGTTCTCTGGAGTTGCAGGAAGCTATTAAGTGCCTTCTTTCCATTGTAATTATCCCAGGACTTTAAAGGAAAATAACCTTTGTTATTCTTGGTGTCAGTATCACATTACTACAAGAAAATAAACTCTGCACCAACCTTAGCCCCAATGACTCCAATCTTTCCTCTGGAGGAACTGAGGTCTTAGTGTTCTATCACTGTGAAGACACACCACAGCCACTGCAACTCCTGTAAAGGAAAACATTTAACTGGAGCTGGCTTACAGTTTCAGAGGTTTGGTCCATTATCATCATGGTGGGAAGTTATGGCAGCATGCTGGCAGACATGGCACTGTAAAAGTTACTGAGAGTTCTACATGTGGATCTATGGGCATCAGGAAGAGAGAGTCTGGGCTAGGCTTGAGCTTTTGAAAATCTAAATGCCCACCTCTAGTGAGCACTTCCTCTAACAAGGCCACACCTCCTAATCCTTGCAAATAGTTCCACTTCCCAGTGACAAAACAGTCAAATCTATGAGCCTATGGGAACCAGTCTCATTCAGACCACCACAACCACACACAGCCACACTGGACCTTGTTGACACAATGACCTAGTCGTTGCACTGCAAACATGTTCTGAGAACGTATTTTCAATCTTATGACACCTTCTACTCTTCAAACGCAATGGTAACTGATAGCAACTCTCAGGATGTTCTACATAGCCAGTGTACCTCCTGTCATTTTGCTGGCCTCTGTTTCTCTGTCTTAGATCTACTCACATTAAGGAGCTAAGGAAAGCTAGAAGGACTTCTCACTCAGGAATGAGGAACTAATATATAAAGCTGGAGACCAGATCGTTTGCTTTCAAACTAGGCAAGGCAGAATCCAGTCAACTAGCTAAGAGAAAGCAAAAGACAGTGAACTTAGGAAATGATGCAAGGCAGATAAGGAGGAAGAAACAAGTGGGGCCTGGTATGGTTGTGCTCATCTGTCATGCTAACACTTAGAAGGCTGAGCTGAAGGGGAAACTTAAGGCTTCTTTGGAAAGCCAGTTGTGTCAGATGGTGTTTTGCTGGGGCAAACACATGAAGTAGTGTTTTCCTGAAGACATGAGTGAAAGGATATTTTCCTGAAACAGACACATAAAGAAAAGTTTCACTCAAGCAGACGCAGGAAAGAGGATGTTTCACTAAGGCAGACTCATGAAGGAAACAGATGAAAGGATGTTTTGCTACAGCAAGCACGTGAAAGGATGTATGATGAAGGATATCTCCTTAATGACAAGCATGTATTGATTCCCTTCACATACATGGTTGAGCTCCGGTTTTCTTGACTCCATAGAGGGAAACATACCAAAACCTCCTGGCGGTATGCTGGTGACTTCTTGCCACTTTCATGGACTTGGGCAGATTGGCAGAGTGATGTCAGCAGATCCAGACGCCTGTGGAATTTTGTTAAACCAGACTCACATGCTGAGGCAAGACACTTGGAGAGACAAGTCCTCATGGAGGACACATGATGTTAGGAGAGGGTATAAATAGGACCCAAGGTACTGTGAGGGGGACTGGTATAGCTATTGGTGCAGTGCTCCTTGGTCTCTCCTTTTCCCTGATCTTCAAGTCCTTGAGAGAGACAGAGCAGGGAACTTCTCCTGATATCCCTGGTGGTCCAAATCCCTCCCAGGGACTCACGCTGATCTGGCTGAGGCCTGGCTGTTCCTGATGGGTCTTGCCACTGCAACTACTATCCCAACACTACTGAACTAGACCGCTGGTATATCCATGAAGTGTTCTCTAGCGGATCGAGGTACTACTGCTGACCCATGAACTGAACTGCTGATGTTCTTACAATGCGGATGGGATTTGCTCCAAACAACCATTTCTAAACAGGTCTACTTCCCCTGTATCATAACAACCTTTCTTTTCCACTACCTCTGGTGGGTGTTGGACTGGAAGGGAGGTTAAAGCATTTAAGAACCATCACTAAAAGTAGTCTTTGAAAAAATTAAAGCTACACTGAGGCAAGAAAACCATCAAATGTTCAGGGCCTGTATGAATTACAAAGAGAACTCCATGCCAACCTCTGTACAAATTCAGACGTGATGGAAGGTTCCCAGGGGAAGGTAGACAGGGAGAGTTGGGACTGGATTTGATGGAGATACATTGAATATGCATATTAAATTTTCAATTAAAAACCAACTAAAGTTAGAAAAACAACCATAAAGAAGAATTAGGAAGCCAAGATGGGATGGATGCTCAGATCAATGCTTTTGATCTGTGCTTCTTAATAAAGACCAAGATCAATTCAGGAGTCCCGGAAGTACCGCGCTTTTAATTTCAGAAGTAGTTGTCAGTGATTCAGGGAGCCATGATAGACCTAGTCCCTACCCACCCAACATGGGCTGTCAGCTGTCACAGCTACCGTCCCGTGCATATGTGTCATCCCAAAAGCATTATATTGTCTACTCATTGAAACCATGTTCAGCTACATCCTGTCAACATTTCCTGATTACCTTTCCATTCCCAAACTCATATGTGTGCATATGTGTGTGCGTGTGAGGGCCTTTAAGATTAAATAAAAGATCCCATGACTATATGTATGCTGGTTAAACAATGATAATTTTACTCAGGTTTCCTTAAATTCTTACTATATTCAGCATTATTTCTGGCAATTCCACAACTGGAAAACCTGAAACTAGAAAGAAATTTGTGAGAAATAAAAAGGAAAAATAAATAAATAAATAAAAAATAAAAAAGCAAGCCCTGCTGGCTTTTTTAAAGTTTTGGTAACATAGAAGAATTAAAGTATCGGTTAATTTTAATTGATGGGATAAAACACCATGACCAACGGCAACTTATAGAAAAACAAAAGTGTATTTAGGGCTTATGGTTACAGTGACTTAGAGTCCACACGTCTGGAGCAGCAGCTGGGAACTCCCTCCCTAAATAATAGCAGGAAGCAAGGAGAACTAGCAGAAAATGATGAAAGCCGTTTGAAACCACAAAGCTGCCTACAGCAACGTACCTCTTCCAGCCAAGCCATGCTTTCTAATCCTCTCTCAAATAGCCACTTATAGAACAAGTATTCAGACGCTCATACTTACAAAAGACATCTTATCCCAGCCACCATAATAGATGAATACTAATGGTGTATTTTAGGAGTAACATGGGCGAAATAGACTTAATGAAAATAGTATCAGAGAAAGAATGAAGCTCTGTAGATTATTCATAGTTGGGTGCCATGCCTGTGTGCATCTGTGTGTGTGTGTGTTTAGATACTAGTGTAATTGTTTTATTTCTGTTCAGTATAAGTGTCTCAACAACTACATGCTTAAAATTTGGTATATATGGTATAATATACTCTGTTGGTTTTGAGTTTTCCTGTGATCCCTTCTCTTAGGCAGTCACATCCACGGGTTTATCACATAGTATTCATACCTTGCATTGATAATGAGTGTGATTTAAGGGTTTGTGCCTGGTTTTCTTTACTTAGTCTAAAGTTGTGTGGTCCCCGTGTCTGCTCCACCACAGGGCTTGGCCTCTCGTGGAGGCAGGATGTAAGAAGTGACCACACTTACTTGCCTGGTAAGTGTAGTTCTGTAGGGAAGCCCCAGGACCCTATTCTGGGGATGGGGAAGTGCAGTCTGAGGATCTTGGACACACAGGTACCATTGGATGTTGCAGAAGAGCTAAGAATGGAGTGGGGGCCCACGGGGGCTGGATCTGGCCCAGGGCTTGGGGCTTGGGGTAAGAAGGGAGTTTGTGGCAGTGGAGTTGAGCTTGGGATTTGCAGGCAGGCTTGGTGGCAGTCATGGCTGAGAGCACAGAGAGGCCTTCTCCAGGAGATTAGATAGTGGCTCTATAGGCAAAGACCTTTTCCATGTTCCCCAGTGGCAGGTCCTGATGAAAAGAGGCAGTCTATGGTTTTAAGGCATTTATTGTCATGGTGGAAAGTGGATGAGTAAAACCATACCCCACTTCTCAAGGTGGGCCTGAGGTTAAATACCTTTTGCAGGGAGGAGGGTCTGGGAAGGAAAACTTATTGGCTAAGTCCTTCAGGCCTCATTAAAGTAGAGCTTACATGACCACAGGTCACGTCCTCAACATGTGGAGGGGCTTCAGACATTGCCCTTGTGTGTGACTGATGGCCCCAAATCTATGGGGGGCTGTGGCTAGTGGAAAGGGCTGGTACCAGGAAACAGGCAAGGCGCCTACTGTCCCTTCGGGGTTTCCAGCATGTCTAGCCTTAGCTCAACTAGGAACCAGGCTACCTTTTACAGTCCCACAACTTAGCAAGCATGCAATTCAAGTGTATCCTGGGACAGCCCTCCAACCCAATGCTTTTGAACCCATGGTCCTCCAAGGAAAGATGGGTATAAGCCTAGGAGAGCATGCACAGGCACAGATTCTTGTTTTGTATCTCCTCTCAGTACGTAACTCCCCGGACTACAGAGCTGAGAATGGCGATGAAGACATGGATGTGTTTGAAACTTTCAATTAGCAACATGTTTCTAACAGCACTCTGTGGCTATATGAGAACATGAAAATAACCTGGCAAAGCTTAAGTTTGGCAGGAAGTCCAACGTTTTCTGGGTTTCGTTTTCCAGAAACATTTTTTTCTCAGTTTTAATTTTCACCTGTTCATATGGTGCACACATTTCCCCCATATTAGGGCATGCCAAATCTTGGTTGATAAGTTGGATTTTATTGTGGGAGACTCACGTTTTCACAAGCTTGCCATTTATTTTTATTCTCCTCGAAAATCTTTACTTTTAACCTTCACATAACTGTCCTGTTTTTCTTAATAATGTCTATTGCAGAATTTAAGACTTACTTTCAGTGAAAAGACAAAACAAAACAAAACAACAACAAAAACAGAAAAGAAGCAATGAAAGACATTGAACTGTAGGCATTGGATTTTGTAATGTTATTTCGAGGTAATTCAGGGTATCCACTGTATGTGTCACAAAACATTTTAAATAGTTGTAAACTGGCTAGTTTAACCTGAAATATCAGTTTACTTCTTGGGGGAATTTTAGTTCCAGGTAATATCAAGAATTTAATAACCCACTATACAAAACTGTTTGGCCAACTTTGCCAGTCACTGTTAGAAAAACACCTGCTTTTGACTTCTAGAAATAGTTTTTCCTTGCTCCATGCTCACAGAAAGACTTGTAAGGAACATTTCTGGTCACTAGCCAGCCACTATAGTTAAAAATACATGCCATTTTTTAAAACAGATAGAATTGAGATTATTGATATAAAATCATGGTAGAGATGATTAACCTACAGATCAGTAATTTATGAGACAGGTGATAGTGGGTTGGCAAGCAGTTAAAAGATACAGTATTAATTATCTTAAACACTAAAAATAGCTTTGAAAAAGAAAACAAAACAGAAGCTTAGCTTTACAGTGTAAGCTTCCCTTTGGGGGCACTGCCCTAATGTGGTGGGAAAGCAGATCAAGTTGAGACCCATGTCAAGGTTTTGGTGGAAAAAAAATCAATACATATTAGTCAAAATATACAAAGTTGTAAGCATATGAAGACTTTACATGGAAATGTATGAAGTCTAATGCATGATAACTTTTTCTGCTTCTTATACTTCATCCTTCACTTCTAACCCTTTCTTCCTTTCTCTTCTACTGCACATGAGTCCAGAATCCAGAAATCCTTAACTTGAATGCGTTAATTAAATAAGGTGTTCAGGAGAGGAGCTGTCTGAATAGGCATGGCAGAGAGCAGGTTTCAATTAGATAGTATCTAAAGACTAACTTGGATACTTTTTTCCTGTAAAGTCGGGGATGAATGAAGCCACAGATACAGAGTCCCCCGTGTTAATACCTACTTTAAGGATTAGGCTTAGAGGCTGAGTAAGAAGAAAACACAAACGCCATAGTTTTATTGATAGCCATACATAAATGAAGGGCAGGTGAGAATTAGTAACTTTGTATTCCATGTGTGTCCTAAGCAGGGGAGGCTATCAACTCATTTCCACTCGTTAGACTGTGGCTAATACCGCTGTAGCATTAGGGATCTGACATCATAGATTTCTGTTGAAATTTAAAACTTCAATTGGATGTAAAGGGTATTTAGGTCAAGTGAAGTGTGTCTGGAGATTTATCCAGCACCTGATTAATTAGAAGTTGATACTTTGGAGTTATTGTAACTTTATCTTCAATTTGATATGTGCTAACAAAGGAAATAGCAATTTTTTTTCCAATTAAGTGTCACAGTGTATATAAACTCCAGGCTAGGGCAGGCCTGGTGGCCAGAAGGAGTTGATACAAAATGACTCAATGGTATGTTTGTGAGCTTTTAGGGGTTTGTGGTTTTTGTTTTTGTTTTGGTTTGGGTTTGGGTTTTGGTTTTTAACTTGGTTTTGCTTCATTAGGTATGGTGTGGTGTGGTGTGTGTGTGTGTGTGTGTGTGTGTGTGTGTGTATCATAGGACTTTTATCTGTTTATTTTTCATTTTTGTAATTTGTGAATATGTGGGGTTTATGTTTTCTATTTTGTTCTACTTTGGCTTTGTTTTTTAATTTTTTTCTTTTTTAAGAGAAAAAGAGTAAAAGAATATAAAATTGGATAGGTAGGGAAGTAAGATCTAGGAAGAGTTGGCAAAGGGGTAAATGCTATCAAAATATATTTTATAAAATTTTAATTAAAATTAAAGTATTATTTCTTTAATCTATAAACATTTTTGTTTTGAGGATGTTTTTTTTTTTAATTTTTAAATCTAGGCTTTATTTTACACATATTGTCTCTTTCCCCAAATGGGGACAATGATCAGAATGCAATCTTGACAATGCACACACTGGAACAGGATGCCAATTACCTCTTATCATGTTATAACATCCCACAGCTTTTAAGCAAAGAAATACCCCACAAGGGATTCTGTATAGTTCTGCTTTCCATTAGTAGTTCTATCATCCTATCCGAGAGGAGCTAATATAATGGCCATACTGTGTCGGATGTGTTCAATGCTTTGTGCAGAGTTTTCCTGAGCACATTAGTGCTTTAAAAGAGTGAAATGACTTTCAGAATAGCAGGGTGTTTTAAAGCGATGCTGTATTTTTTAAGTGTGTGTGTGTGTGTGTGTGTGTGTGCGCGCGCGCGCGCATGTGTGCTAATTTTCTCCTGATTGCCTAGCTTTTCCAAATAGTGCACAAGAAAGAAATCATAGAAATCAGTACAGTTTTCCTGCTTTGACTAAGTCTATCAGTCATTAAGTTCAAAAGGAAAAAAATATCAAAGTACAGTGAAGTTTGTGGACTTGACAGAGAAAACATTTTTGATTAAAACTTCTAATCATTAAAAAGTTTATTCAAATTAAAAGACTGGATTTCTCTAAGACAAAATTGGATTGATTTAAGCGGATTTTATTTTTCAAAGGAAGTGTGTTATTTGTTGAAGAAAAAGCCACCATAGCACAGCTAAGTTAATGAGACATACAATTTGGGGACTTGGAATCTCTTTATTAAGCTTCAACAGAATAAATTTCAGATTCTCATTTTAACAGAGAGGTGAAAGTTAAGGGAGAGTAAAGAATTGGGAAATTTCTGAAAAGGGATGAGATTTCTGCTGGTCCAATGTGCGCTTAGCTCAAACAATGCTCCAGGTACTAGATAGTAAATAACTAGTCTGCTAATTTCCGCTTACATTCGGACAACTTTTAGCATAGGCTTTTTAGGAAAATATTAATACAAATTCCATATTAATCAAGTCTTGCCTCTTATTACTGAACAACTGTGTGTTTCTCATCTTTGGATAAGTTTTTAGTTCATCATGTCAACTTGATTTAACTGAGAGCAGGTTTGTAAAATATAACTCTGATTTCTGTCACAAAGCTTCCTGAGACAATTAGGTTGTGAGTAGTGGATGGATCCGTCTCTGACAGAATCTTAAAATATTGTCAGAGGGGATAAAAAATGGGAAGTGGAGTCTAGTAACAGAAATAGGTCACTGGAAATGTGAGTGAGGGCTGTCTGTTTCTTGCCATGACCCCTTCGTATATGCCAGTTTTACATTTCCAGATACTGATATGTTCTACTCAGTTCTACCAAGCTTTCTTCATCATAATGGACAGAGATGTTGATATTATAAGCAAAATAAGCAGTGCTTCTATCGCTAGAAGCGATTCTTTGATTTGACTACAGGATCTAAACCTAATCAGTCGAATGCTGACAGCAGTCTTGACACTAAAACAAAATGGCTCAGAGCAAATGGTCAATAAGGTTTCCGAAGCCTGTGAGAGATGCTTGCTTGTTCTAGGAAAAGACACATTTTATAATATATACAGGTCATTCTACCTAGTAATGACCATTATTTGCCCCAAATATCATTGTCTATCTATTCTAGAGATCCCAAACACTCTAAGGATACAGGAGGATACTTTAATCCATTTAAAAGACATAATAACATTTTCTTTTCATCATAAGCAGATTTTCCCCATAATCCCTTTATGGGTGTAGTGGACATAACAGCTTCCTGTTTCTCAAGACTCAATTTCTAGCAATGAGAAATAATAAAGAAGACAAAAACCTTCCTAGAAGATATGCGAACACACAGGAAGCATGGTTTAGAGAGATAAAACTGAAAATTTTAGGAGAACCATAATCAAGTAGCAGTTTGCATAGTATTTCAGAAACAAAGTAGGAAAGAACTTCCATCCAAAGGCAGAAACTCTAAACAGTAAAAATGTAGAATGGTATTAATTCTAAGAGTTTTCTAGAACAGGGACCGTGGGAAAAACAAGATAGGAATCAATTTAAATTGAAGAAAGAAATTATAAATAGGAATAATGTTTATAACCAAACTAATCATCATTCTACTTAGAATATACTTTCTTCACAATGTAGCATTTGAAGTACATGGATTACTTAGCAGATAAGAACACAAACAGGATATGATGAATCATATATGAAGAATGGCATACACTTCTGTTTAATAGGTAACTACAGGTCAACTAGACTTGAGTAGGAGTCTTTGTATTATCATCTGGTCTATTTCAGGACAAGGGTACAAAGTTCCCTGGTTGTGGGACTTTGGAAATTAAAGCACATGAACAATCCTTTCGCACTATTGTAACAATTGTTTATAGTTCTTAAAATATAGAGAGTAGGACAGAACATGAAGAGTCATTTGGAGGAAAGCATAACCTATCCTTCATGTATGATATCCTTGTTGTCTCTGTGAATCTATTTTCATATGGCAAATGCAATGCTTGCCTGTACAAACTGGGTTCCTTATCTAGTGCCAACACCCTAATAAAACAAATTTTTAAATATCATATACATTTACCAAATTATTTTCTTTTTTATATTTTTCTGCAATATACTCATATGTGTAGGATTTTTTTTATTGCTACAATCCTAACTTTAAATTCCCCAATATTTTATGTCTGTGTCTTCTTTGATTTGTGCATCATGATAGAAAAAAATGGAATTTGTTTCTTAAGAAATGAAATAAAATATAACATGAAATTTAAATAAGTCAGAATCAAGACCTGTATGTGCTACATACTAATTTTGATGTTTATAACTTTTCTTATTTGCCACCCTAGATCTATGTATCTATACACCTTTTATACATATATGAATCCAACTACCTTATATAGGGTAATAATACTTGAATGGTTGGAAGACAGAAAAAGCCCTTAGTTTATACTATAAAAGTTACTACATTGAGTACTTTCATTTTATAAGATTACATATAGTCTCCACAGGCAACTATCTAAGTCTCATTATATAGGTAAGAAACAAGAGTTTTAAAAAATCATTAAGCAATTGATTTAAGGCCAGACACTAATTGCCAGAGGGAGTAGAGAAATCACAAATTATGGGTGGAAAGCAGATGGCCTCCTGGCACTCTACCTTTCCAAAGTAGGTCCAACCAAGACTGATTGAGACAGATTTATAATTTTTTTCTAAAGTGAACTACATACTTATGCAAGATGAGAAAACTGGGAATAAATGTGCTCTAACACAGACCCCATAAGTAATCAAATATATAATTGTAGAAGATAAAATTTCCATAATGTATCCCAGGTATCAGAATCAAGGACTCTCTGACTCAGCCTCCCAAACACATGTTCCATCATGTCTGACTTAGAAGTATAATTTAAGATCCACTATCTGAGTTAGGTGGGAAAAATTGAGTTGCCATTAGACTAGCTGTGATATTTTGATTTCTTCATCATATTGGAGTCTGTTCATTTTCATCTATTTTTATGTCTAGATCAGTGTGGTTTGGGGCGTTGGCAAAGATGTGCAATGTATGCCACCAACTTCCTAAAGATAACTTATATAATGATTACTGCATGTGGAATATCTTCAGACAAGCTGGCTTCTTCAGCAAGATGGCCATCTGGGATTTTTTTTTTCCTTAATTCAGAAGCCAGCAATAAAATGGCACAAATTGTTTTATTTCTAGTTTTAGAAATAAGGTCAGATTAACACTTGTTAAGAAGCATATTTCTTGAGGATTTCTCTAATATTTTTCTGTCCTCATTCCAAGAAAAGCATAACTGAATACGATGGATTATTAATTTGCCCCAATGATTGACTGCCCTGTAAAGACAAGATATCAAATTCCCTCAGTGGTGGGGGAGGGCAGATTCAAACCGAAGGAAAAGAGGAACAACATTCCTCCCTTCATCCAGGGAGCAGAATAAATTAGAAAATGAAAACCATGACTTCTTTTCTGCATTTTCTCCACCTTGCAGTAAAACCCATCTCTTTACCTACTTTCTTTGTTCCTGTCCAACCTTTCATTAGTGTGATCTCTATAATAATCAAAGCAATGCAACGGAACAACCTCCCGTGGTTTCCACTTCTAGGCGCAAGCTTATAAGAAAGAAAAAGGAGCCAGTTAGAGCTGTAGAAACTCGAGGTACTGTTTTCCCCCTGATCCATCTCAGATTAAACTAACATCGGTATCTAGAAAGGATAAATATTCAGATATACATGAAGCAGGAAGAATTCATATCCTTAATTAAAAATCTACTTGGAAATGTAAACATAACATTTAAGTACAAATATCTTTACATAAGAGCATTGCAGACTGAAAGAGGTGCATATGCAGAGATGTAGGGAGGTCCCAGTCACTTTGCATTTGGTTCTACTGTACACACATGTGTATGTGTGTGTAGAGTATATGTATGAGTGCAAGCTTGTATGTGTGCATGTATGTATGATGGAGTACATGCATGTGTGTGCCAGAGGTTATCAGTGGGTGACTTAATGATGCTTGTTTTGACATATGTCTCTCCAGGAACCCAGAGCTCACCGACATGCTTAGTTAACTGGCTAGTCAGCTGGAGGGGTACACCTATCTGACCCTTCAATGTTTGGATTATAGTTGTGAATACGCAGAATTTTAAGCACACTACCTTTGCCCAAACTCAAACTAGAACAGTCCTATCATTTCTCCCTCCCAACGATGTTTTCTCTTTGGTGAACACCCTGAGTCTATTAGCACTGCCATGGATCAATATGTAACCATCCACTGGAACATGGGCAACCTACCAGGGGCCACATCCTAAACAGAAACTAGCTCTCTTCTCCACAGCCATTAACTACTTACACCCCCTTAGCTACTGGCAGAGCTTCATGAGGCCTTCCTTCATTCCTGCCAGAATTTTGATAGATTGGGTTTTGCACAGGTCTCTTACATGCAATCGTAGTCACTTTGAGTTCTTGTGTGTAATGGCCTTGGTAATTGTAGAAATCACCGTTTCAAGCAGTCCTCCAAAACCTTGGCTCTTACACACTCTTATGTGTGTTTGAGTGATAAAAACTTGGGTTTTCATCCTTACACAAAAGGCACTTTACCACTGAAGTGTTTCCCCAAGCACTTGATTTTATTATTTTGTTCATTACTTTATCAGTAAAACAGGAATAAATTCCCTATCATGTATGGGAATCAATGTATAATGCAAGGAAAATGATAAGCATATAGCAGTCACTCATTAGCTGACAGTTTATCATGGTGTGTGAGGCCTCATTGTTCCAGTAAAGAAAAATATAACACCGAAAATTACACTAAGAAATATAAACCATCTACAAGCATTAAATGGTTCAAGTTATTTGACCTTTCCATTGAAACTTAGATCATTTCATTCAATTATTGATTTTTTTTTTTAAACAGGCCAATTCTCCAAGCTAAGCAATTAATTTAAAATGTTTAATAGGAGTGTAATTAAATTCTCAAATATGCTCAAACTGGCAATATTTTCATTCTAACGATTATCACATTTCTTCTTAAATTCTGTTCATTCACAATTGCTTTCCAACCAGAAGTCATTCCTAGGGTCTGATAGGATCTTGGAAAAGCACATGGAACATCTATAGAGCAAATTATTTCTACAGCCTCACAGGGCAGATTGAATTGACATTTGACCCAAACTCACTCTTTTGCTCTCTCTCTCTCTCTCTCTCTCTCTCTCTCTCTCTCTCTCTCTCTCTCTCTC
>NC_034592.1:53566321-53584115 GCF_900095145.1 Mus pahari
TGTGTGTGTGTGTGTGTATGTGTGTCTGCGTCTGTGTGTGTTCTTCCTAGACAGCTATCTATATGTATACAATGAATGATTGTGTTGGTTTCTGTCATGTTTAGGGTTATATTGCTGGATAATCACCTTAACTAAAAGCCACTTGAGGAGGGAACGACTTGCTTCATCTTACAGCTTGTAGTCCATCATCCAGAGAAATCACGATAGGAAACTGGAGGCAGGAAAGAATGCAGAGCCCACAGAGGAATACTGCTTACTAGGTTGCTTCCTAAGGCTTTTTCAGCCTGCTTTATTCTATACCTTGGGACCACCTTTCCAGGGCTGACACCACCCATAATGCACTCAGGTCTTCCATATCAATTACCAGTTAAGAAAATGTACCAAAGGATTGCCCACAGGACAAGCTCATGGGGGCATTTTCTCTATAGAGGCTCCCTATTCCGAAATAACTCTAGGCTGTGTCAAGTTGACATAATTTTCTGAAGGGAAACAGAAGAGTGGAACCTGGGAGGATTGAAGTAGTGGGTGTATGATTGTAAGGAGTGAAGGGAAGAGAAACTGTGGTTGTAGCGAAATGTATGAGAGAATAACTTGAAAGCAAGCCACACAATTTCCTATAGTTTTATCTCGAATGACCATAAACATCAGGAAATTTTTATCTTGTAGTTGTAGGAGTCCTGCAAACCAAGAGACTCACTGTACAGAAGGCAAAGTGCCTTCTGGGTGAAGCTCCTGCAAGACGTTTCACAGGAGTAGAGATGCTCTGCTTTTCCTGGCTTCTGCAAGTCAGATCCAGCCTGTATTACTTTTACCTCCAACAGTGCAAAACCAATTTCTCTCTCTCCCTCTCTCCCTCCCTCCCTCCCTCTCTCCCTCCCTCCCTCTCTACTTCCCCCACCCTCCTCTCTCCCTCTGCTCTCCTCTCTCGGTCTCTGTCTCTCTCTCGTTTCTTCTCTTGCCTCTCTCCTGTCCTTACTCTGTTAATATCTTGTATCTCTCTTTCACTTATGAAGTTCTTGGGGACTGCAATGTAACTATATGAAGAATCTAGGGGAGCCATCCTATATCAAGATGGTTAGCTCCATAGCATCAGCAAAAATTCTTCTCTTTTCATGAGAGTTAATAGTTAATATACCACAGGCTCTAAAAGCTGGGATATAAACATCTTTAGGTGAACTACTGTATTGTGCAAGGTAGGCTGCATCTTCTCTTCTTCCTCTCCTGGGCTACTTCATTTATAGTATGTTTTCTAGTATCTGGTTTAAAAAAAAGCTGAAGAAGAATTCTAATTACAGAAGACTTGATAAGGAGAACAGAGCTGATTCTCTGCACTGAAGTGAAGAGACACACCCTCATGGGCAAATTCATTGCCCATGTACAGTACAACTGGATACAGGGTTGGAATCAGGGAAAATTACAAGTACACATGATGCATTTGATAACAGTAAGATAGGGGGTGAAGGATATAAGAGGAGTCTGTTCCTATGCTAGATGGATACCACAGGATCATTTGTATGCTTCTGTGGCATCCACTGGCACTCATTTTTATGCCCTTGCCCTCCCTCATTAAGAACTGTGATTTATGCAAGATTAGGCTGGATATCTGCTCCTTCATTTTATTATCTATTTCTTGGTTTTAAAATACTCAAATACAGATAAGAATATAAAAGACTCAAATTGGTTGCATATTTGGCATGACAGGTGCACTTTAAATGCTTGAAGAGATGAATTTTCTTATTAGCTGAAATACATGCAAATATTAAAATTATAGAAAGATGTACTCCTGCTAATGGATCTGAGCCTACGCTCTGTCTAATGGTATCATTTTCTGCATACAAATCCAAACTTGGTTATAGGTCATATATTTAGATTTGATAGAATTTAGCGCCTCACTTTCCCAACTCAATTCTAAATCAATTTCTAGAGTACTAAACAGTTGACTTCTTTATAACACATCCAGAATAAATAGCAAGGCAGCTGCTATGTCGGTGTAAAAGAATTTGCCTTTTTGAAAGTGATAGGGCAAGGAGAGGGGGATGGGTGGGGGTGAGTGGAGGGATGAATGGGAAGGAGGATAACATTTGAAATGTAAATAAAATGATTATTTTTTTTTTAAAGAAAGTGCTTTTTAAGACTCCTTTGGCCATACAGAGATCTGGGGGAGACACCATCGCATTCTTAGAACTAAATTGAAACTTTTGGTGTTGACAACATAGAAATTTCAGAAAAAAAAAATAGCTTAAGTTGGATTTTCCTTCTAAAACGTTTAACTTGCTGCTGCACTCTGGAGTCTCTTCTGAGTCATAACCACCATGGCAGAAGCCATTTAGGTGTCTGTTAAATCTTTCATGACATCTGAACATGAACCAGTTCACAACAGAAGTTCAATGTATCAGTCAGTGTTCTGTAGGAGAACAGAACGGATAGAATGACTTTTCTATGCATTAAAAGGCAACTTATTAAATTGACTTACAGGCTGTGGTCAGGATAATTCAACAGTGTCTGTCTCCTTCGCAAACACTCAAGAATCTAACATTCAGCCCGTGTGGCTGGATGGCTCAGTTACCCTTCAGTATATGTCAGAACCCCAGTGAATTGGGCTCTAATACCAGAGAAGAAATGTCTCGGTCAAAGAACACATGAACATGCCATAGAGCCTGAAAACAAGCAGGCAAAAAAGCAAAATCCCCCTTCTTCTGTGTCCCTTTATCTGAGCGACCCCCAGAAGGTACAACTCAGACTTAGGGTGGTCTTCCACCCTAAATGATCCAGTCAAGAAAAAAAAAAATCCTCAATATTTCCCTAGCTGCTTGGGTGTTAATTGAGTCCAGATATGGTCAAACTGACAACTGATATCGGTCATCAAAGACCTGTCCTTGACTTTTCCATCAAGTGCTAATGAGGGAAGCTTCTAGTGGCCTGGTGTGGACAGTGCTTCCTGACAGATGACTGGGAAGAGCAACTAAGTCAGGGAACTAGACAGAGCGTTCCCAGCCACCCCTCCAGATGTGCAACTCATCAGCTGTGTGACAAGGACGAAGTTCTAAATCTTTCTGTACCTGTGTTTCCTTTCCCTGAAAAAAAAAAAAACCAAACAAAAAAACAAAAATAAAAGTGAAAATAATCCACCCCTCAGAGCATGAACAAGATTAAGTAAAATGTCTGACTTTACACAGGCCTGTGCTTGGTTTTCACTTGTAAATCATTTCCAGTGTTTTTTTCTCATAGTTCAATGATGTTAGCAGTTTCCTGGCTTGTTGGTAATCTTTATTGAAATTTCTATTTATTTATTGAATTGTTTGCTCTCCATCACTAATTTTCTTTCCTCCTACAAACTGTCTAAACTATATAATCTTGAATTTTTTGTATTTTCCACATCTAGTTCCAGTTTTCTTCTTGCTATAAACTTTGTATAATTGTTTTGTTGTTGTTGTTGTTGTTGTTGCTGCTGCTGCTGCTGTTGTTTGAGGTGGGTTTTTTATTTGTTTGTTTGTTTGTTTATTTGTTAATATCAGGGCATTCTATTGAAACCATTCTACAATGCACCTGTGGTCTTCTAAAGATTTTCATCAACTTAAAACTATTTAATTCTTCAATCCAACCTGCACTTCATTTCCAGTGTGAAGATCTCTTAATGGTGTCCTCAAAGTCACCACCCACCCTTTCCCACACGATTGCTTGGCCTTGATGCTCTTGCATCCTTTCTGCATCTCCTTCTTGCACACATGACATAGCAGGCGTTTCAGATGCTGTCCCTGGCAAGGCTCTGCTGACATCACAGACGGCTTATGTCTGCCTGCAAGCTCCAATGTACTTTGTACATGTACACTACTATTTGGGGCTATAAATGTCTTCCTCCCAGGAGGTGAGAGCTCTGGAGAATAACGAAGACACTCTATGTTCATGTAGACTAACTGAAGTAAGCCCTGTTACATTATTAAAATCATGTATTCTTAATTTACTCTTACAAAAATGATAGGTGATAATTTTAGACACCCTTTCCTAAACACCTATTTTTCTTATTGGTGATGATATCTTGTGTTTTGTAGAGAGATAATGGGCATAAAGATCCACAGTTACTAGGTAGGTACTGCATTTCATCAATAGAATGGCTCTCTATCTTATTCTGTATAATTCGTTTCCATGAACACTTTGCCTCCAAAGAGTATAGCTTATAACATTTTTCTTTATTTGCATTTAATATATTTCAGCCAACCTTTTCTTTCTAAATTGTTTTACATTTATTGTCTGTTTCTAATGGGTTTATTTTTAAACTCAGTGTTTCAATATTAAGTTTGTTATTAATTCAATAACTACCACATTTGCTTTTACATCTATCTTCACATGGAAGTACTATTTAAAGAGGCCTTTCCTTGTTTTTGCCTTCTTTTTTCTTTTAACATGGCTAATGTATATGGTTTTATTCTTTTCCTCATAATTATCAGTTTAGATTCTCATTGATTTTGTGGGGAATCACACAATTAATTTTCATTAGTTAATAAGTGGTTCTCTAATTCTTCATGATTAGTGTATAGGTGAAAATTTTATAAACTATAACTACATAATTATATAACTATAACTATAACTATAACTGCAACTGTAACTATATTTTTTCAGACAATAAGAGTGTCTGAATGTTGTTATTTAACCACAGACTCTCTTCCTGTTCCTGTTCCTGGACAATTATAAATTGCTGATGGCATCATAAACTTGAAAATTTCTCAATTGTTACCAATAAATTTGTATGGTTTTGATTAAGTTAACTAACTTTTGGGTTAACTATTTCCGTTTACATCGAAACTTTTCAGCCACATATTTACCCTTCTATATCTTACAATGTAGTATGTATAGCTTAGATTTCCCTCTGTTCTCTGTGTCTGTCATCTGCTTTCATGCTATCGCTAATATGTCACTCATTTTCAATCTATAACCTTCCTTAGCACCGTCATACTGCTCACGTTTTTCTCAAGTCTCTAAGAAGTTTTCTTGTCTTTGATTTTACCTTGATCTCTCTGCTGAGTTTGGCTTGACTCATACCAGTCTCCCAACCTACACACTAGCTAACAGGTTCTTGAAGTAAAAAGTTCAAATATTTTCCATTTCACTCTATAGAGTTTTTGTTCTGTCAAGACATGCTTCCATATAAGTGAATACCAGTGTCTACAATAACAGTTTTAATTGTGACATTTAAATATAGTATATACTTTTCCATCATCCATGTTGTATAGGGGAGGGGTATGAGTCACATAAGTTTTAGTTACATGTAAATAAGCCAGTTTAAAAGTGTCTAACATCTAGTGCTTGTATTTCAACCCATAGAATCTATTGTTTTATTATGCACTCATCCCTTCTGTAATACTTTTTCCGGAGCTATTGGTTTGCGAATGCGCCTGCAATATTTCAAAAGCAATAAGAAGTATTACATTTAGAAAACATGCTGACAAGAAGTCTGGCTTTATAAAAGAGACAGTGACAAAGCACTTGTCCCTGTGAACCCTGCCACATTGGGCATTTTATGTGCGGACATTTTATGATTCTGGCAGCATTACTGAGTCGCACATTGACCCTGAATTTATGTATCAAGCCGCTGGCCTTTAATTCACATTGCTACTGTGTAAAGATATTCGGACTGAATTTGCAACTTTTAATATGGTGAAAATAATTGCTGGTAAGACATGCCTGTCACTTTTTGTTCTTAATTCTAAAATGTAATGTATATAAACTGTTTAATTCCAAACTGGAAACTCTCTGAACAGCTAAGTGACAAAAGTTCATACTACATACGGGAATGACCCCTTTGGGATGATTATTAATGAGAGTCGCTTCATACTGCCGTGTACTCCACCTTTGACCACAGACTCATGAAAGTAGGAAACCCAGGTTGAAACGATTTCATTGACTTTTCCTTATTATATTTCATGTCTGGCAACTAAGACTTGTTATTGTATCACCTCCTCCAAGGAACCTTAGACTGGTAAATATGCAATCTTCTTTAACCAATTGTTTCAATGTGAATAATTGGTCAAGAATCCTCTGAGCATAAATACTGTACCAGTGTACTTTAAAAACTGCTGTAAATGTAAACTCTCCATAGAGACAGATAGAATGCATTCCTGTGGCCTGGGAACAGAATGTCAGTTGGGTTTGCTTATTTCTCAAAGTTGTAGAAGAAAAGCTTATGTATACCCTTGAGTCCCATGCTATTTTGTGAGGCAATAAAGCAAGAATGGACATGATGACCTGGATTTTATGTATTAGAGAATGCATTAATTTCATTAAGAACACTTAATGAAAGGCCTTCTTGTCTTCTGTGTCTGATACTTGTCTTCATGACAGATTTTATTTTTTAATATTTAATTTTCCTTCAAATGTTATTCTGCGTGTTCTTTTTATGTGGTTTATTGTGTCACATAAAGAATTAATGTGTTAATTAATTGGCAATTGCATTGGTATAAGCAATAAAGGAAACTCGGTGTATTCAGAGTATGATGGATTCTAAGCAGAGCAGTGCAATTAGTTAGCTCTGGGAACAACAGGGAACCACAGTCATCCTTGGGTGGAGGTTTACTGTCCTGTGGAGTGAATTACCGCTAAAGCAAATGGACAGAAAACATCTAACAATAGTGTGTGTGTGTGTGTGTGTGTGTGTGTGTGTGTGTGTGTCCGTGTGATATGTATGTGTCTGTGTGTGTGTCTATGTGTCTCTGTGTGTGTGTCTGTGTGTGTATGTGTGATGTGTGTGTGTATGTGGTGTGTGTGTGTGTGTGTGTGTGTGTGTGTGATGTTAGTACTTATGAGGCTTCTTAAAGGGACTCATTTCAATATTTGGGGTTTCCTCTTCTTTACAGGACACTTAAACCTTTCGGCTTGTTCTCTTGTCTTGTTGACAGCAATCATAATCATTTTTTACTTTTGCATAGGCACTGTGAGACGTCAAACGTATTTGTTCTTTCATTAACTTCTGCTTTGGAAATCATTCTAAATTCGTTTGTACTCTTCTCCAGACTCAGTCTCACCTACTCGGGGTCCTTACAGCTCACTCTCCTCTCTTCTTCCCTAAGCTTCCCTAAGCTGTCTGGTTGCGCTGAAGGCCTGGGTTAAATGTGATGATCGTCACAACTTTAAGAGTACCTGGTGCCTTGCAGGAGGATAAGGGAAGGCGCATCATTTTGCTGCCCAGTGAGGAAACTGGCAGGTGTTGACTTAGAAGAATGGCAAGCAACACGGTTTTCTGTTTGCTCACTGTGATTTTTATACTCCACGCCCAGAGCTGAATATGCAGTTGCTTATGAGTGATGGAAAGAAAGATCGGAGAATACATCAAAAATGCAGTGGTGTCTTCACTGCCTAAAAGGCCACTGGGCGATGATATGCAAATCTCAGAGCACTCAGGCCACTGATTGCTTTAATAATAGCTTTGGACATTTTCCTGGGAGTTGAAATATGATAAGAATTGAAAACTTCATCTGAAAACACTATCTGTAAATTTGAGCAAAAATAAACAAGCTAAGTTAGGCTAAGATTGACCACAAAGGGATAAAGGTTTTGACTATTATACAAAATAATATTTATATTTATTATGAAGAATGTTTAGTGATATCAATATGAGGTGAGACTAGTGCAATTGAACATAGCCAAATCTATCTGTGCAAATGTATTATACACTCAGAAAAATTAAGATATCTCTACTTTAGCATGGTGATTTGTAGGAATCATTTTTCTCAGAAACATTGCACACTTGTATAAATCAAATTTTGGATTGGCAGTTAAATTTCAAGACAGCTAATATTTGAGAATATATCAGTGTACTGCCATCAATCACAGTGCTTATAGAATTCAACTTCTTGATCCCCTATAGTTTGTATCTTGTAACATGATAAATAAAATACCTTTATTAAACATATAAAATCTTTACTTGAATAAAAAAAAATCACAAACGCCTACACAGGGAGTGGAAATGTCAGTTGTTTTAACTATTTTTGAGCCACAGAAGTTGTTCTTATCAGCCATTGTGTAAATAAATCTTGAAGACACCCAAAAAAATTAAAAGTAAACAACCCAGTAAAATATTTTAATGTGGCGGCTGAGGGCTTAGGAGAAATGGGGAAAGAAGGAAATGGAGTGACATATTATTGATGGAGTGATCTAGTCTTGGTCCAAAGTGGTTATACTAAACCAACCTACCTAATAAAATATGCCAAAGATATATACATTTGTTGTTCCAGAAGCTACAAGCTCTAAAAGGGACAAGCTTGGGGTCCATGGCTAAGTGGCGAGTACATACTCACACATCTATAAACACACACATGAATGCACATGCACGTATGTGTGCACACACAGACACATTTTGTTTATTTTTAAGATTTATTTATTTATTTATTTTATGTATATGAGCATGCTGTTGCTGACACACCAGAAGGGGGCATCTGATTCAATTACAGATGGTTGTGAGCCACCATGTGGTTGCTGAAATTTAACTCAAGACCTCTAGAAGAGCAGTCAGTGCTCTTAACCACTGAGCCATCTCTCCAGCCCCCCAGACATACATTTTCAAAAGAATAGTAAACCATCCAGCAAGGTGGTAGCAGAAAGTCACTAGATTAAATAAGAAAACCTAGCTTTAAAACCAGTTCTAGCATATGTGAACTATCTAACAGTATCTAGTCACATAGCTATGAGAGCCCTTATGTCCCTTTCACTGGAAGGTTAATACTGAGGTACGTGTTGTCTTGTGTCTAAGGATGTGATTAGATTGGATAAGTCATAAGGATCCTTTGGCTTCAGGCTACCATCATTCTGTAAACTTGCAATCGGTTCTTTGCTCTGGTACCCAGGAGTTCAAGTCTTCTGTTGGGCTAATGGTTTAGTAGGAAAAAAGGCCTCTGATGTGATTGACAGATGAAGCTGTTTCTAGTGATACTGTTGTTGTTTCTTATGTAACATCTGCCTCTGAATAAAGAAAAGCATCTATAATCTGAACCCTTTTGTTTTAGCTTACATGTACCACCTTCAGGGTTGAGCATAAGGAAAAACACAAAGAACAAATTTTTACTTGCTAATATTCCAACTGTATTCAAACCTGCCCCTGAGGAATTTTGTGATCCTGGGGAAGTTTTGTGTTGATGTTTGTGGTTGTTGTTGTTGTTGTTGTTTTAATGAATATGTATTTCTCTTTTCACCCATGTAAACTTTAGGAAATAGCATCTATCCACAAGGTTGTTAGAGAAACCATTGAGATGTTTCTGTAGTATTTAGCATAAATGCAACATATAATGATTGAAGAATGTTGATTATTAGATTATACATGTGTTAATAAATCACCATTTCTCATCCTGCTAACTTCAAAAGTAGAATAGATGAGCAATAATGTCTTTTGGAGGATATCCTCTTGTATGCACAGTTAACTTTGTCCTGGACTTCTGGAGAAAAGACATTGACAGAGAAACTTTCTAAGTGCTGTGAGACTTTGCAGTTCAGGAGACCAGGGACTCTACAAGTCAATGTGCATAAATTGATGCTATTTTCTTCTCATGCTGACACCTATCTGAAAATGCTACGTTTGTTTTCAGTGACCTTCAACCTTACTAAGCCCAGAGACGTCGGTACTGCTGGGAGTGAAGGCCAGTCGGATCTCCTCGAGGCGTTGTCCCTGAAGGAGAGGATGGCAAGGTACCAGGCAGCTGTTTCCCGGGGTGACGCCCGCAGCTTCTCAGCTAATGTAAGCAGCTCTGGATATGCATGCTGTCTTTCTTCTTCCTTACTTTTGAAAAACCAGAATGGTACTAGTCGAAGATCAAACCAGTTAAAGTTAAAAAACAAAAACAAATACTATGCACTGGGATATTTTTTTTTACAGCAGACAAAATTAAAACGGAAATCTAATTCAGAACTTCTGACTTGAAGCCTCGGATGTGCTGTTTGATGGTTGCATGAACCAGAGCTATTCTCTTGACCGCTCCCAGACCTTCAGTTTTCTGTACTGAGGAATGGGAATAAGTATCTACCACATAGAGGTCTTGGGGAAAAACGAAGAAGATAATTTATGTGGAAGGCTGGAGGCACTCAGTAAATGTGTTGATATTGTCATCATTACCAATTAACCTATAGCTATTCTCCTCAGGAAGGTTGAGAATTCATTTCAGATCTTAATAATGTGGGCTTATGTGTTGCCCTCCTTGGTCTTGTGTATCATTCATTTAAATTCTCTTGCATTATAATTTCTTTTGCTTTTCTCGGTATGTGCTGAATGCATTAGGAGAAGCTTAATCAACACAGAAATGAGGGAGATTATCAATGCAGGCACTTTACTAAACCAATTATGATTATGAGAAACTCTGAGATTCAGAAAGATCACCAGTTTTAGCGCCAACTCATAATAAGTGATGTTCAAAAGAATTTGTAGGATTCTACAATCTGTGTCCTTCAACTTAATGAAATATAAGAACATTCTTTTATAATTATAATCCCCAAATTAGCCGTGTGTGTGTGTGTGTGTGTGTGTGTGTGTGAGAGAGAGAGAGAGAGAGAGAGAGAGAGAGAGACAGAGACAGAGACAGAGACAGAGACAGAGACAGACAGACAGACAGAGGATCCCAAAGGTAGGATTTAAAAATAGCTACTCAACAATTACAAATTATTTAGAGGCAAGGCTGACTGTGCCAAACTCATTAACCGTCCTGCAATTGCAGATGACATTTAAGTTTTTACATAGTCATTAAAATACATTTTAGATACCGCATAGATTTGGAATGAGTGTAGAGAAGTGACATGAGTAACTGGACCACTTTGCGACCATTATCAGCTCAATACTGCTCCCGGCAAGTCTTCTTAGTGTGCGCCCCCTGCTGGAGATTTTAAAACGTGATTACAAGGTCGTTCTAAATTACTAGGAAAATAGCCAACATCCATAATGTGTAAAATGAAGACAACAACAACAAAAAGTCCGATTTGCAAGCTACCAGACTTTTTCTAAGATGAGAAAATGCCTCATTCATGCTTGTTATTTGGTAAGCAATGGTTTTACTTTAGGAAAACGTAGATCATTTCCCACCAGTGGATAATGTCATAAAACAGATTAGTACCGTGATATGATTTATATTTCCAACGTGCTAAAAAAAAAAAAAAAAAGTAAATGTTTAAAGTGGGCACACAGCCCACTTTTAAGACAAAAAGTTCCTAGTAATCAACAACAGTCCTATAGAAGATTTTAATTCTTTTTAGTTATTATTGAACTCATCTGTATTTATTCTACTGGCTTCCATAACCTAGCTATTAGGAAAACCGACATTACCCTGGTGTCCAATGTGTGAGATTACTTTCTGCTGGGAGTGGGGTTTGCACCTTTAAATCGGCAAAAACATGAAATACTACAAAGAAAGAAATGCTCTGACCTTTAAAAACTAACAAGAAGAATTTTTTTTTTTTTTTGGTCGTGGTCAACCAACTGTTTGTTCTTGGAAAAAAATCCTATCAAGATTTTAGTGAAATGAAGTATATTTCCATCATTTTTGATGTTTTGTTGTTGTTTTCAAACAATATGCTTTGAACCAGAATCATTTCTTATGTTTCATATATACCCAATGGTCTTTATCATAGTTATCACAAATGAAGTGTAATGGCCCCGCTTGCCTTCAAGATTTAACTCAGATCTCACTGTAAACTGAAAATAGTTCTGCCCCCTGATTCATAAATTGTGAAGAATGCGCTGTTGGGTTTGATTAATGCCCCATGGACTGTGGTGTGTTGTATCTGGGGGCTATTGAATGTCTAACTTAGTCTTTATTCTGTTGGTATAAAATAAATAAATAAAATGGATATGAATAAATTAAATAATCCTATTCAATAAATGACAGAAATTAAGACTGGTGAGAAAATCTTCTATATAAGGGCCCAAATTATAGTCATAAAATTTAGTGAAATTATTTTCAAAGGATTGCACAATTATAAATTTAAATTCCTAGATTCATGATACCAATGCTCTCTTAACTACATTTAAAGTTCCTTTTTCATAGAAGAGAGTATTATGGCCTTCAAATTACCATACTCAATTTGTCTCAAATATTATGATCAAGAAAATACTGCAATACTGAGCTCACAAAAATCCCAATAAATATAGAAAAAAAGTAAAATAAGTCTTGTTTTTCGGTAGTTATCAAATTCTTCACCACTTAGCTCAATAAGGCCACTTGTGACTCTACACAGCTGCCATAAACATTGCAAGTGGAGAATCTGGAAGTCACAGATTTAACCCAAACTGATTCCAATATGTCTCAGACTTCCTTGAACATCTTACAGGGATCAACAGTGTCCTCTCACGTTAACTGCCAGCTGGCAGTGGCGACTCTACATGCACTGGGTGCTCATGGAAGAGGAACAGCCCAAGAAGAGAGAGGGGAGTTATATGTATAGAGTAACAAACTAAATGCCAGATCCTACAGTGTGATTTTGTTCTCTTTATTTTTTTAACACAGACCACTATATATATATATATATATATATATATATATATATATATATATATATATATATATATTGTGGTCTGTAATATATATATATATATTACCAAAAAAATAAATATAGCTCTGTAATAAGCTTTAATCAGATTTAGCACTGAAATCACCATTTGTCCAACTTCCCAAACTATGTTTCTTGTTAGTCCTGTCCCACCCCACCCCACCCCCTAAAAAAAACAACATTCTATGTCATTGATTAGGACTTACATCTTAAATGGATGACTGTGTAATATATTTACCCAGGTTTAACTGTGGAGCGTTTAGATTAACTCATTATTATCAACACATCCATTAAATTCCAGATCTTATTTCCTAGCCCAGACCTGAGAAATGGAATACAAGCAAATATAAAAAAATTTAACACAAACCAGTCTCGTGATGAGGTCATTAAAAGTAGCAGCGATTAGCGGCAGCATTCTGAGCATGGTGCTAAGCACAGCTAGATCACTGGAGTGACCTGTGAACAGGAGCCACTCCAGCCCTAGCCACAAACTGCATGTGCTGCCATCTCATTTGGGTGGACCTTCTCTATTAGAAGGTTATCTAAGCACCGTTTTTATACTCTATCGGGGAGATCTATCTGACTCTGTTTGGCAAACAGCTACCGTGTGTCACCGTGGCACCAACAATAGCAGAGGTAGCACTGCTTATAAGATTATGAAGTCCCTATCCAGAGACTACCCCACCCGGGGATCCATCCCATCATCAGCCACCAAACCCAGACACTATTGCACATGCCAGCAAGATTCTGCTGAAGGGACGCTGATATAGCAGCCTCTTGAGAGGTTGTGCCAGTACCTGACAAACACAGAAGTGGATGCTCACAGTCAGCTATTGGATGGAACACAGGGCCCCCAATGGAGGAGCTAGAGAAAGTACCCAAGGAGCTGAAGGGGTCTGAAACCCTATAGGTGGAACAACAATAGGAACTAACCAGTACCCCCAGAGCTCGTGTCTCTAGCTGCATATGTAGCAGAAGATGGCTTCTTCGGCCATCATCGGGAAGAGAGGCCCCGTGGTCTTGCAAACTATATTTGCCCCAGTACAGGGGAATGCCAGGGTCAAGTAGTGCGAGTGGGTGGGTAGGGGAACAGGGGCGAGGGGAGGGTATAGGGAACTTTTGAGATAGCATTTGAAATCTAAATAAAGAAAATATCTAATAAAAAAGATTATGAAGTCCCAGCACTGTATGTGCTTATGTATGTGTAATGTGTCTGCTCCCAAAGTCGATGTCAAATGAAAGGGATGCATACAGCTCTATTTCAACCCACATGGTAGGTAAGAGACAAGCTGCACAGGTGATACTTCTTTGAATAAATGATTACTGGAAGAGTATCCAGTTTTTGACACAATCATAATAATGAGGCTTAAAAATTAATTTGCATTTGATTTTCCATTACGTCTAATTTTTTTACATAGGAAAGATCTTGACAATAATTCCATTAATTCATGTAGTTGAAAACTTATATTTTGCTTACATATGATCTTTCTAAGGAGGACATTTATTACAAATACATGATAGGTAGGGTTCAAGGAAATATTGTGGCCATAGTTCGCCCTTCTTCCTTTACCTTCTGAAATTTTAAAAATGGATCTCAAACTCTCTAGTGTCATTAACGGATAGCAAATGTCAGTAATTGAGTGGGAATTACATTTAAAGTTTTGAAGAATTGCAGAGTATATATGGAATACATCGAAAGTAGGCAACTGCATCTCTTCCCATTGAGCGAATACATTGTGAAATGACTGAGAACACAGTGAAGCCAGAGAGGGGGTTGCTATGGCAATGCAAACACTGCAGTGTTTGACAGGAGCTCACACAACTCCCCATGAGCTCAGGCTAGAGCTTTTGCGTCAGTTCCTGAGACATGGGTATTTCTTAAAACCTTTTAAGAACCCCCATATTTTGGTTGAAGATTTCCGACCCTTGGATACCCAGATTGTGTCAGATGTGACATTGTCCATCAGGATCCCTGTGACCCCTATGCTGCACTCCCTAGGCTATTTATATCAGTACTGGTGCAGGCCTCAGGAATCCTGCTGTGGTGTGAAATGCCACTGAGTCTCCATCCACTAGGAGCTTCCCAGCAAAGGGTTTGCATGGCTCAGGTTGCTTGTCCCTTGGCATCCCATCTGGGCTTGAGTGCCTGCTGTGCTAAGGAAGTGGCGGAGTCATCAAGACCAAAGCCCTAGGCTCTTTGGCACGTCCCCGTGAGCCCTGTGAGCTGACAAGGTTCCTTGGTGCCCTGCAAGTTCATCCCCAAACTATGTGCTGAGATCAGTTTTCTCATCTAAAAATACGCCCTTCTATTCAAATCTCCTCTTCCTGCCACTTGGTCCTGACATGCCAGTGCTCAAAGCAGAATTGAGACATGCCAGTTCTGGTGAACGGTAGCTGTTTCACCTGCCTATGCGTAGAGCTCGTAATTGAGACAGACAGGTGTCATTCAGATTAAGATTCAGACAGACAGATTTAATACCGTCACTTAATCCACATGAGGACATAAGATGTTTCACATCTCTCAATCTCAGGCTCTTTAGATTAAAATGTAGAAAATTGATGTCTGTGGCTCACGGGATACCACAAAGCGTGATCTGGTGGAGTATGTATATGAACGTATGGAAAACTGCCCTGCCACTGTACCTCTGCAAGTGGCTGGTTTTACTGACAGTCTCAAGCATGAGGCCCTTGATTTGGTGTGTCCAAAATAGTTGAAATAAAATTTGGTGTTACTAAAAAATGATTCTTATAATTATTCGTGATAATGTGTCTGCTGCCTGTACAGATGTTTGAAACATCAATGATAGCTTTACTTTGAGTTATAATTTATTTTGTTATTTTCATGCCCACCAGTCATCACCTATCTTATTGGAGTAATACAGGATTCAGTCTAATCTAGACATCAAAATGTATCTGAAACAGGGTGATTTTAATCAGTCAGTGTTTTGAAGGCACAATATATGAAACATCCGGTAAGTGACAAAACAACAGGAAAGTTTAGTTTTAGTGGAAGGCTATGGCAATCGTTTTGTGTTAATATCTCTTTTTTTTGTGTTCTACCCACCAATAATTGCCAAGTATAATGAAAAGAGTAGCCCAAGTATACCATATATGCAGGCTAAACCCTGAATTACCTTCTTAAATCACCATAGGTCATGGAAGAATCAGATGTGTGCACCGTGCCTGGTGGTTTAGCCAAGATGAAAAGACAATTTGAGAAGGATGAAATGACCTCAACCTGCAATGCCTTTTCTGAGTACCAGTACCGACAGGAGAGCAGAGCTGAGCAGGTAATGCCTCTGTGGGTGATATGCCAAATCATTTAGAGTTGAATTTGCTTTCACCAATGTAGAAATACTCCCTCTCTGGTGATAGAATAATTTCCACTGCTCATTTAAAAAAAAATGATCATTTAGAAAATCGTTTAAGCATATTGATGTGTTGGTTTTCTTACTTAGAATATTTTGCCATGTGAGCTGTGCTAGAATGTTCTCTTTCAGAGTCTTACGTTTCAGACATAAATGAAAGTTAAGTAGTATAACTTACTCAACAAGTAAATAGAAATGCTGAGAGCCGTGTTTGCATGCAGCCTCCACTTCTTGGCTGTGATTCATGACAAACTATCTGCTAGCTATTTGCATCACTGGGATGTGTAGCATTATTCAGAGTTCATTGTGAGGAGTTTTATCTTGTTTTCTTTAATCATCAAACATTAAGCAGTAGAACCCAGATGTTACATAAAAGCACATAATTTGACTTCTGGTGTATAAAACTTCCCCATTTCATTATTTCAGTATCATACATCGTCAAATATTTTCATGAGATATAATGGTTTTTAAATGTGAAAACCCAAGTCATAAGATGTATCAGACAGACCTCGGCATTCAGGAAAATTCGAAACTTCAGTATAAATAGCTGGACTGTAGGCCTTTGTTTCCCATGAGGAAGGAAGAAGTAACTGGGATATGAAATTTTGCAGTAAGAAACTAAGCGGGTGTGTTTTATTTTTCTAAACCCTGAAGAAAATGCAGAGCTAAATAAATTTTATAAATATGAATCAGTTGAATGCTATGTGTGGCAAGTAGTTAAGGTGTCAGGTGGAATGATTGAAAGACCAATACCTTAACCATAGTTTTCCAGTTCTAGCTTTACCTGGTGAAACTGTGCAATATACTTAACTAAATATGTTTACGAGAGCAATTCTTTCTAATGATGCTTAAGGGGATATAATGTGAACAAGACAGTAAGGCATGATGTACTTGTGATCTTGTGTACAACTATTGGAACACAGGAAACAGACTGGCTCAAGTGTAGACAGTGCATTTAACTGAAAGATATCAAAACATAAAATATAACTATGTGAATAACTTAAATAACTAACTCCTCAGAGAAGCAATACTATGTCTATAGTTACTTTACCATTGGGTAAAGCACATTATGTGCCCAGATCACAGGCTTTGTGACTCATGTCAGAGCTCAGTCCAGCCTCTAACACTCACCTATTGAATGGCTTAGGCTTAGAGCTGCCCTCATTGGCCCATGCCCGTTGCTGGTGCAGAAGGTTTTTCCACCCTAGTTAGGAGGGCCCCGTGCTTAGTTTACCACTATATTCTCTGTTCTGAAATTTCCGATTGTTTTTGAACAAATAACTCCAAGTTTTCATTTTACCTGAATATCTATATTATTATGGAGTTGTACTCACATCTGGAAGCATAAAATAAATACACTGTTCGCCCAAGTCTCACTCACAGATGACTAGTTGGTTTCAGGTCCTGTGGTGGATGAACACTGAATCGTACTGTCCCCTAATTATTAAGTGTTTGGAGAAGTTTAAAAGAAGAGATGATATGTTAGTAGCTGGAAAGTTGGCAAAGTGTGGCCTCTTTGAAGTAGAGTCAGGCCATGGTTCTAGCTCCTATTCCTTTTGCTATCAATGTGACAGCAATGTCGTTAACTTCTTGGTGACTTCGTTTCCTCATTTATAAAATCAAGATTATTATAGTATAACTCCCGGGTCTATTTACAAAAATAAATTGATATTCATACAGAGCAAAACAAAGCCTAGGGCTTGAAGTGGGGTAGATCAGTGTTGAAAAGTATATACTGTTTTCACATCGACATCATAACACAGTGTACTCTCCTGTTCCTCGGATCTATCCTCTTCTGGCTTTCATAGGCACTGCACACTGAACACATATGAAGAAACCTACATACAGACAGACAGGTGGGGAGAGAGAGAGAGAGAGAGAGAGAGAGAGAGAGAGAGAGAGAGAGAGAGAGA
>NC_034592.1:53584165-53586329 GCF_900095145.1 Mus pahari
AAGAAGAAGAAGAAGAAGAAGAAGAAGAAGAAGAAGAAGAAGAAGAAGAAGAAGAAGAAGAAGAAGAAGAAGAAGAAGAAGAAGAAGAAGGGAGAAAGGGAGGGAGGGTTTGAAGGAAGCAGCCTTCACCATCCTGCCTTTGAGTGGAGAACAGCCTTTCATTACTGAACACATTTCTGTGGCCAGAGCATACTAACTGGCTTAGTTACCTGCACTCTCTTTACCTATGTAGACAGTCTCAGCATATGCTTATCAATGGAGATTACATCCTGTGGAAACCAAGCAAAACAATGTACAAGACTTCTGTGTGCCTTTTGTGAGTTACTATAAGACACAGATGTGCTTTGTGCTGTGAAATACCAAAGTACATGAAAGCAATAAAAACCACGCACAGGACATTCAGCTCTGGTGACCTGCCTAAGCTTCAGTTTCACTACCTACGTTTAGCTATAGTAAAAATGTCTGACAGTTCCCCAGGGGTAAACACACCTAATGTACTTTATAATGTACAGCAATCACAAATAGAATTAAACTAGTAAGCAGCATTGATTGCCCATCACACATAAAATCCTGGGAGACAATGAAATAAATCACTTCTACCTTTAAAAAACAATAGGCGTTAATTTAAATCTTGATTAGAAACATGAGATAAATGTCAGATTTGGTTTTAGAGGAGAAATGAAAACTGTCTTAGAGATACACTTAAGCTTTTTAAACAGCCTAAATGCATCCTAAACATATGCACTTTTATCCCCAGGGATGAAAGAAAATAAACAGATCGTTAATTCTATCCTTACATAAGATATTGTCGGCTCAGTTAGCATTTGCAATACTTTGGCTTATTGAAAGTGCTTGATACCTAGCTCCCTGATGTCCTCCTTTGGTCAAATACATTTAATTTGGTGACATACAGTAACTAATATTAATTGAGAAACCGATTTCATTAGGGTGAAAAATAAAGAACATTTGTGTTGGATTTCTGACAATATTTAATTTCACTGTTAGTGATGTTTTCATTAGTTGCAATAATTAAGTCCAATCTCCCTCTTTCCTTTTTGATTTATTAAAGTCAGAGGATTCAAGGTAATTGACTATTTGGTAACCATTTGTCTTAGAGATCAGATTTGAAAATGGGGCTGAGAAATGTTACATCCTTTATATTTGCTTTACACCTGCTGGAAAGAAACCTGTTGATGATGCTTCATGTGACAAAATATCTGATGGTAAAGAAGGTAGGATTTATTTTGACTGACAGTTTCAGGGGATTTAGTCTCTTACAGCGGAGAAGGCCCGTGGAGTGGCTTGGTCTGTGCCAGAAGACTGTTGCTTCTGACACTGTGGAAGATCAGGAAGCAGACAGTTCAGAACCGGAGCCAGAATTAGAGATGAGCAATAAGTCTCATGCCAGCATCAGCTGTCTTCTTCTGCTAGCGAGGCAGCAAACCAAAGATTTCAGGACCTCCCATAACAGCGCCAAAACTGGCTAGGAAGGAAGTGTTCAAACCCATGAGTCTGCATGCTGTATTTCATGAACCAAGACAAAGGAACATTCATCAACACCAGAAGTGTTAAACACAGTGATGTCTCATTGGCATACGTAGCCATGCCCAGGAAAGCTATCACAGAAAGGAAGCTACCTCAGGCCCTGGGAGAAGAGAGTTCAGTAGTAGGACAAAGTTGGCTTTTGGGGGAGAATAGCATCCTGGCTGGGAGTCAGAGCACACTTGCAGTTCCAGCACTCAGGAGTTGGAACAGAAATATCATGTTTGGGACCAGTCTAGTCTACTGGCAGGTTGCCAGCCCAGACTGCACCATGAGACCACGTATATGCACATATACCATACACATATACATCTCTATAGGGTTTCTCCACTAGTTATTACTGTTTTCTAACTCTACTCATGGAGAATTTAACATTTTTTAAAAAAAATCATTTTGCTTTGCTTCTAGCAGGAATGATTGACATGTATCTCTCTCTGGAGATAATGAGCCACTCAGAGTACCTCCCATTTATTTATGTCAGAATTATCCTATCAACCCTTTAACTTTTTTCCAGTTTTAAGAATGAGTTTTCACACCGAAATGGATGCTCACAGCCAGCTACTGGATGGAACACAGGGTCCCCAATGGAGGAACTAGAGAAAGTACCCAAGTACCTGAAGGG
>NC_034592.1:53586564-53603808 GCF_900095145.1 Mus pahari
TGCCACTTATAACTGTCTATTTTGCATTAACACATTGAATGTAAAAAAAAAAAAAAAAAGAATGAGTTTTCAGCATTCTATGCTTGAAAAGACAATTGATCCTTCATGCTCAAAGCCAAATACCACTCAAAGGAGCACTTTTTAACTTTTATTTCTTATGGCTTAGATGTATTTACTTCTAGGAGTGTTTTGCCTGCATGTATGTACATATACTTCATATGAGCCGAGTTCCTACAAAGGTCAGAGAAGGGCATCAGATCCCCTATAACTGGAATCCTGCTCTGTGAGTGCTGGGAACTACTCAGGTCATCTGCAGGAGCAGCCAGTGCTCTGAGCTGGTCAATCTCTCTAATCCTAAAGGACAAGTTTTATCCATTCACTATGACAAACTCTGTTTGGGAGGAACATCTTGAAAATTCAGCTCTCTCAACCTCAGATGAGGACCACATAATGTGTGTGGAGCAGATGGTGGACCGGACATATAATGGGAAAGAAACTGTCACTGTCTCCCTGTGTTCCTGCCAGCCTACAGCTTCTCTCTGGTGTTCTTAGGGATTTTATCCTGTTCTTTTCTTCTTTGTTTAGAAGCTTCATTAACATATAATTTGCATACCATACTATCCACCCACTTTATGGGTACAGCTCAGTGACCATTTTATACACTTGAGGAGTTATTTAATGTCACAGCAACCTAGTTCTAAAATATGCCTGGCCCCTCCAAAAGAACCCTCAGACCACACACCCCAGGTCTAGTCTCGCCCTCTGGGCCCTCTTCTCAAACTCAGCATTGGCCTTCCATATTTTCCCCTAAATATCCTCTTCATTCTCTTCCCCCATCTTTGTGGAGATCTGAGGAGCCCCTCTAATTGTTGAGCCCAGAAGCCTCTTCCTTTTGGAAATCGCTTTAGTTCTTTCAGTCTCTCGTTCCATTCTGTGGCTTAAGGGAGAAGGAACAGATGGGGCCCCCAAATGTTTTTGGAAGTGCTCAGTGGGGTGGAGCACCCAGGAAATGGTTTCCCTGTGGATCGGATGCTCTGAGCCTCAACATGAGCTGAGAGCATCTGGGGTCCTCTCCCTGAGGCCACCTCAGATGTGCTGGATGGGGGTCCATGCTTTTCACACGCAGCTGCTGTTGCAGAAATGCAAAGGTAAACCCTAGTCCTCAGAAAGACTTGGTGGTTTTAGAAGGATCTCTGAGCAATTGTATGCCTTAAAACAACAACAACAAAAATGTTTCTGTCAGCTTGTGATAGATGCAATCTGACATCTGTGTGATTTGGATTCCGCAAAGGTGACCTGTAATTATTTTCAAGCAAACTAAATGCATTTCTATCAGTTGCATGGGCACCTTGCCAAGTCACTCATACTTAAAATTACCTTTAGTTTATGCCACGAATATCACTTCTCAAGGTCATAAGTTGTTATTACTAGCTTTGCCCTGAACTGGATCACTATTGAAACAGGGTGGCTTGTATCATAGTTCATGTGTATGCACTTTTTAAAAATAATATTGCAACTAAAAATAATAACACTCAAAATAAGGCAATCTGGAGTATATTTGGCCTCTGGCTCTAGAGTCAGATAACTTGGATTATAATTTCTCTGGGTCAGCCACCTATCCTATACTATATTGCATTGCTAATGTAATACTACAAACTCCTTTATTTATAAGGATCCAAAATATAGAGGCTCACAGTTCTGGCTGCTGATATGCTAAGATCCTGAGGCACAGTAAGGATTTTCTTGTTGCATCTTAATAGGAATGCAACAAGAGCCAAGGGGGAGAGAGAGAGAAGGAAAGAATATTTGTGGTGTGAGAGAGGATTAACTGAGCAGTTCATATATATTAGGTATTTTACTTCGGGTAATCATTCTTTACTTAGAATATGATTTCTTTTTAAAATCTTTATGTGAGTGTAAGGCCACAAAGAGGCCTTCTTTTACACCTTAACATTCTTGTCAGTTCTTTGTTTAGCTCTAGGTAACAACTGTTTCTTGGGAACTCCAGAAATAATTGGAAATTAGCCTAAATGAGCATACCTGTCTGTGCTTTTCGGCATAGGTTGTTTTGGAATTGTCAGAAACACTGCTGAGCGCACATTTTAAAAATTAGAGGAGTAAGCAGGTCTTTGTCTGAGGAAAAGTGCTTAGCCTCCTGTAAGAAGCGGAAAAAGATGAAGAGTCAAACCGCTCTGGAGACTAAGGAGGGGAGTGAGGATAAAACCTCCTTTGTGCAGGCCTTGCTTGACGCCAGGATGCCACCATGAATAGTTTGGCTTTTAAGTGGAAGCAATTGAATGGGCTAGGGCTGGCTTTTGGAGAGCACTTTGTTCATAGTATCGTGGCAAGACATATGAGGGGGGAAAAAGATGATTTAGTTAGTGTATGAGTGGAAGCAGGCAGAAGACGGAAAGCTATGCCACTTGCCGAAAGGAGGAGAGGTAGAGGTGGTTGATTTGCCCGTTTCTGTGCACACTGAGCCCACGGCACTGTATTCGCACTGTGATTCTCAGCGCACTGCAGTTGTCCCCGCTGGAAGGGAAGAAAAGTAACCGGTGGCACCCTATGGTTCAGGTGGTTGGGACAACGGACAAAAGTACTGCCCCATAAATAGGGTCCATACACAGGTTGCCTGTAAAACAGCCTCGCTTGGTTAAAAATTGAAACAAAAGACGAAGCTTTCTCCGTTGCTAGGTTTCAGTTTGTTTGTTTGTTTGTTTGTTTTGTGGTTTTGTTTTTATGTTTGTTTTTGGTTTTGATTTTGGTTTTCCAAAACCAGTCCTTTAACCTGTTTGTCCTCTATAGTAGGTCTTTCTCAGTGTCTCTGGCTGGAGAGAGAGAGAGAGAGAGAGAGAGAGAGAGAGAGAGAGAGAGAGAGAGANGAGAGAGAGAGAGAGAGAGAGAGAGAGAGAGAGAGAGAGAGAGAGAGAGAGAGAGACACAAAGCTAGTGCTGACTCAGCATAAGGAACCCACCTATTTGCTCAATGCTGCTCCTGGCCTCGCCGGTTCACATCTGTAATACTGGCGTGGCTGATCTGCAGGAGCTGCTCTATGCAGACTTCAGTTGACTGATTATTAGGAGAGCCTCCAGTTGCTGACCATGCCTTAGCTGACCACTATAACTTACCATACAGTTCTTCTCTATTCCCTTCAGTTTAGAGAAATGGTGCCAACTCCAGCCCTGTCATGGGCATCTAGGTTCAAGTTCCATGAATGGGCTGCTTTTTCTCTACCCTTGCATACATTTTGCTAGGCTCATGAAGACCCTTTTCCCCTCAGTGCCTTTCCTTGTCCAGTGTCTATATTCATGATTCTCTTGCTGTATCACATGGCAGTGGGTTGTCACCAGTCAGTCATCAATTTCTCTGCCCTTTTCCCCCTCATACCCAACTCTCTGTATCTCCATATGTCACATAGTATCACAGACTATTTTTTTTAATAGAAATTGAACCTCATAAAATTATAGTCTAAGAGAAGCTCCTTTGATCAACTTGTGAAGTACATTAACCACATTTGATGCTTCCTGGACCAGCTGTGTGGAGCAAAACAGGAACCAAAGTTTAATAGGAACTGTATTTCTGAAGATGGAAGATAGGGTCACCTTTTCTATGAACCTGCCTTACCACTGCCTGGTGTGGCAGGGTGCAGGGGTGGGTTTGTAGGAGTCCGATGTCTGTGGTTTCCATAAACCTCTAAGCCTGAAGCAGTCTATGCACTCAGCCATTCAGACATCCTGAAAAAGCACTTCCTTATCCTACACCTATACCTGCTATATAAGAATTTGAAATCAAAGCATCCTCCCTATTGGTCTGGAGTCTCAGTTGGAATTTTGGCATTGAAGCCTGTTTCCACTTGAGCCTATTCGGTGGAATTTCCTGAACTCCGTGCTGGTGCTAATGAATTCATTTGACAGATCAAGGATTAGAAGGATGTGTCTCTCTGAATCATTCCTTTGTCTGTCTGTGTATCTGGCTGTTTATTTATTTGTGAAGGACAAAGTCTCAGACTAGCCTTGAACTCCCTACATAACGTGTTTAACTCTTGATCCTTTCGCCCCACTTCCAAATGCTGGGGCTATACAGGCTCCTGCTGCATGCCTGGCTTTCTCGGTCATTCTATTCTGTAACGATGAACATGGCGGAGATCTAATCCAAAATTCATTGTTTCAAAGTTGACACTTCTTTTTCTGTCCTCCCTCTCCTCCCCCTGTCCCTCCCTTCCCCCTTTCTCTTCTCTTTCCTTTTTCTCTTCACCTTTCTCTTTCTTTGTCACTGGAGGAGGGCTACTTTCTGTTTACCACTCTTTGCTCTCCTGATGGTAGAGTCTTCTTGCTCCTTTGGTCCTTTCAAGATGCCTGCTATAGGAAAAAATCACCCGAGGCTACGAAAAGGTGAAGAAAAGGAGCTTCTAAAGAAGATATTAGAAATAATTCATAATAATGTAAATTCATTAGTTTATTAAATCAGTATTCTATGAATTGATTAAAACTTAGGTTTATCGAATTCAATACTGCCGTCCGTAGTGAAAAAAAAAAAAAATATAGTCATCATGTTATTTAATCTATGAACTAAATGTCTCTTGAAAGGTAACCTTTGATAGTTCCAAACCACGAATAATATTTTGTGAATGACAGAGCTTTACTTAATTGTAAGTGTAAAATGATATTAAATAATTGTAGAAAAAGTGTCTGTAGATGTTTAGATCTTCACCCGACTAAACCAACATGCAATCTCTCCCTAAGATTCAAAGCACATCATGAGATAGGATAAGGTGGATATCTGTGCTGTGCGCACATCAATCACTTTACTCTACAGTCATGCATAATAACTTGCAACCTCTGCTGTCCCCAGATGCAGTTGGTGGTAATTGCTAACCGCCTGCTGAGGCATGACTGTAATGCTTCAGTCATGGCTCCTTCACACAATTTGCCTTTTAGCTTTGTGAGGTGGAACCTGTTGGTATATGAGTTATCCTGCTGGAGCACAGAGGGCTTGTCTCCTCCCTCCTCTTAGTCACACAGAAGCACATTCTGCTACCTCATTATACAGGGAATCTCATCTCCACCTGCACTGTGCAGAACATTGGCCTGAGTCTTTTATGGACTACATCTTCCTAGTAAAATAGCGCCATCTGTGTGAACATCCATTCAGCATCAGTTCCTCTACTGTTAAATGGGGCGGGGAAAGGAAGAAAAATAAATGAACTGATCTTGGTGGTTTCAAGGGGTTTAAAAAAAATCTAATATGTGGAGGATATGAAGGAAGGGACAAAAAGGCTTAGGAAAACTGCTACAAAAACAGAAAATCTAGAATGGGTTGCTTTTCTCTCTGAAATTTATGTTACTCATTCTTCCAAATAGAATTTACAGAAGCCAGTGCTCACCCTAATTTTTGGTGTCTCCCTGATACAGCAGTTCTGGTTCTTAATGGTATTGTGGGTTTCTGTTTCTACAGACCTATTTGTGCTTAGAGAACATAGTTTCAGTTTAATTTACAGAAGACAAACACACTTACATTTATATCTTTCACTCTTTTAAAGTTAAATGAGTCAGAATTGCTTTATCAAGCTACCACAGAGACATCCTCACAGTGCCTGAACCAATCAAACAACACATAAGTCCTCTCCCTAAAGAAAAAAAGATCTTAACCCGATGGCCTCTCCACACTTCAGGGGGTACATTCAAAAGTGTTTGATGTTGAGAATGATGCAAAATATTTGATGAAATGTTATGGCTGTTATGAGAGACAACAGACATGTACAAAAAGTTAAAATAGTATTATACTGTTTCTTCTACCAGAAAACTTGGACTAGAAATATGAGCTATCATTTTGTGTAACTATAGTAAACATAGTTCGCATGTATATGGATGATGTTCCTAATATACTAGTTAAATCTGCTGTGTTTTCAGTTGTTTCGTTTAAATGGAATAGCAAGCTATACAATTTTTGGTTCTTGCATTTGGGTATGCTGTAGGAAATAAGGAGAACAAAACAGCAAAAGAAAACATTCACATGGCAGAATCATTGTACTTGCCGAACTTATTGGAAACTGCAAAATATGCTTTTTTCACATGGTTACTTGTATAAAAATAGATGTTTGTTGTAAGCAATTGAAATCGGAGGCTATTATTAGCTGATTCTGGTGTACTCAGTCCTGTAGCTCTCAAAATAAATTCTTCCTTGTGGGTCGTTGAAAATGACTGGATTGAGTCAAGCTTGTCTATTCTCTGGATGTTTGTTTAGTTGTTAATTTGCATAATTACAAATAGATTATCATGCTAAAAAGGAACTGGGAGAACACACTGACTGAGAAAAGGACAAGGCGCTAAGTTGTTCTTTCCTTAAAGCGATGCTGCTGCTGCACAAATCTGCTAGGGAAATCTTTTGTTTCTCTAGATTCTTCATTAATCTCAGCAATACAGAGCAGAGAGTAAGACTGTGTCTTCTAGTGGACTTTCCTTGGATTCTTTTCTTTGTCTTTCTCTCCTGAGTAATCTACCTATAAAGAAAAAGTTGTTCATCTCATTAGTAACAAGGGATAAACAGATGTTACTTCTGCTCCTTCCCCATTGATAGATCAGCCACTCCATCAATACCAACAGGGGAAGTCAAGTCCACTAGAAATGCATTGTCCTTGTGTAAGTACCAGTGCCCTGCAGAGATTTGAGTAGTGTCTCAAATGTATTCCCCATCCTCAGCCTACAAATTGCAAAATATACTGTAGCCTTTCAAAGCATTTGTAGACTTCAGCGAGGTCATGGCTATAGTGAGGCATTCTGTTTAGGAGTCTTGTATCATAAGTCTAGATCATCCATTATTATGTAAAAAGCCTTATAAGCAACCTAAATCTTAATTTTCTTCTTTAACTGTCAACTAAGATTTTCGTTTCCCTTGTAGTCTTTACATTTTGACTCGCTAGTCTATAGGGATTACCATAATGAGACATTTTAGCAGGGACTCTGTACTTTAAGAGGGTTGCAAATACACATTGGCTACTTTACTTGTGTTTGAGTGCTAAACTGTGCTGCTGATTGATGCATTAGAAACATAGTATATCTACAGATTTTTCCACTTGATTGCTTAATAAGGTTTTTTTGTTTGTTTGTTTTTTGTTTTTTGTTTGTTTTTTTTTTTGTTTTTTTTTTTTTTTTTTTAAGACAGTATCACATTGTATAGCCAGGACTGGCCTCAAACACATGGTCATCTTGTCTTAACCTTCAGGTATTTATTATCACCCACATCCTTTTGTATTATTTACGATTATATTTTTTTTTTCATTTCTCCTTTACCTCCCTTTTCTTATTAGGCTGATGTGCAATCAATTTGTCTAAAATTAGAACGTTCATGAAATTGTACATTACGCAGCATAATGGGCCTTTTGCATCCAATGATATGTGCCAAAATGATTTCAAAAGAATCCTGTCTCCTTCAGCCCTTCCACAACCTATGCCTCAAACACTTACCAGCAAGGATTCTATGTGAAGTAGAAATTAGTTGTGAATCTTTTACCTCATTCCTCTGTTCAACTGATGGCGAGCTCCAGGCAGAATTCAGCAGTTCTATCACTTTAAACTTTTATCTTTTCTCCTTGGGGAGTCACCAGTGGGTACAGTCACCCATGCAATTACAAACAATCACATTTGCCATCTCCTTCATTTTAAAGGAAACCCAAGTGATTAACCTAACTCGTCTTTAATCATAATTAGCATTTACAATGAAATGCTTTGTTTGCGCCGACAACCTAGGGTACTTACGTGAAAGCCAAATCTATTTTCTCAGTCATCTTTCTTGTTAAGATTTTAAGTAAGGATTTAAAAATGTCATTTCATTCAGAAAAACGCTGATGGCCATGCAGCCTCAGAAGGGGAGGGGGGGCAGCCGGGCAGGTTTGTGTAGGAGAAACTCTTGATAATATCTTTAGCAAGCACACTGTGCTGTCAAAGTCTTCAGAGAGTTCATATAAAGTTATACCAAATCCATTGCACATAAATAAGCCAAATCAACTCTCTCAAAGATTTGAGCAGTGCAGTTTACTGTGTTGTCTAAGGTCAAAAGCGAGTGCGATGGGCCCTCTTTTGTCTTTCACCAGTTTCCATTTTTTGGTTAAGGATGCTTCAGAAATCGTGATTAATGAGTTTTAAAGGAGAAATGAATGATCACACCTTTGGACAAGTGTCTTTTGATTTCACTTCTCAGTAAAAACAGAACCCATCACCACAGGCAAGCACATTCACTAGCCTTCCTAGAATCCAGGATCTGTATCTCTGAACTACACTGCGCTGATCAGACCTCCAGATGAGGACTGGCATAAGAAGTTAATGATGTAAGATGCAGGATAGATCACCATAATGTATGGCAACTGTATTCTGCATTGTTACTGGATACAGACCCAGTCCTGCTCACCTAAACACTCCTGAGATGCATACCACACCCCTATCATCTCTTCGATAAATTCCTTTCTGTTTATACTATCAGATAGACCCTTGTACTTCAAAGTGGGAGGTATGAATGATAAAAATTAAATATTTAAAAATTTAGTACAGTTTATAGTCAAGAAAAAAGTAATGTATAGAAATCAGTCTCTAGGTTATATGTTCTGGACTGGCTGTTCACTACATAGTAATTCATGTAAAAATAAAACAATAGATCCACTGGCTACATGGTCACATAGCAACTCTCTGCTAATGTCTTTAGACATTGCTTCCATGTCTAAGGGATCATGATTGTTTGGAAGGATCAAAATATAAACAATCTGTCCCTCTCTCTTAAAGAACCTAGTCCATTACTTCTCCACTAGGGGGAAATAAGTGTGTGTTGAAACTTGACTTAATTTTTCTTTTGTTTCTGGACTTGTTAAAAAACAAATAGCTCAAGCAATAGAAGATCAAAGATGCTTGAAGGCAGAAGAGACTCAGTTGAACCTTGGAATAATTTAAGCTGAGAGGCAGCTCATGCAATATGAAACATGCAACTCTACTTCATAAAATGAGGGATAGTTTATACATGATGTTGGAGACATAATCTAGAAATGGAAGATATTAGAAAAGTGATATGTCATATGTAAGAATTGCCATGGCTTGTTCTCAAGCCACCAAGGACCCCTGAAATTTTAACAGGGACATAAGATGAACAGATAAGCTTTTCAGAAAGATTATTATGACTATATAGGATTGATATTATGTTAGAAGGAATAGGATAAGTACTAATATTGAAACAGTTCAAATTCTGCAGAGTTAAATGGGTCAGCATAGAGAACTCTGACTGAAGGGGAATTGACACAGTACGAGCTACCTTGTGCCCAAGTAAGCTAAGGGCTATTGCAGAGTAAGAGGTGGAATTCTTCCTTCTTGCCTCATATCAATTAATATAGGGAAAACTCTTCTTGCTGACTATCTTTCTGCTTAGACATCTTTAATCTTCTTAAAACTTGAATGGATAATTTTACTGTTTTCAGCTTTGTCCATTCCCCTTTGTTATGTTACTATTTATGATTCTAGTTTCTGTTTGATTGTAAGATATTTTACTTCATGTGGATCTGAAATAATATGTATTAACATATTTCTACGAAAATGTCTGTAGAGAGAATTTTTTATTTACTGTAAGCTGAATGTTTATAGTAAGCTGCTTTTTCCATTTGCCAAATAAGTATTGCTGTTTATGTTTGATGGCCCAATTGAAAGTACATATTTTATATGCTGTTGTTATAAATCTCCAGCTCTTTTGGACTCAACCTTGATGGTTCTGTAAGGAGTAAGCTTAAAGAAGAGGAGCACCAGTGTTCCAGCACTGAAATTTACCCTGAATGCCCGAATCCACGCTGAGATGGACAGACTCATCTCAGTTTTAAACTAAGCATCTTTTATTTAAACTTACTGCTGATATAATGTCTAAAGGTGACCAAAATCTAATTGGATGAAAGAGTTAAATTAACTGCATAACTGTTCTCTTCAAGAGTCTTGCAATAAACTTTCATAATTATGCACATACACACACACACACACACACACACACACACACAAATTTTCTGTATTTAGTATTTTTGTCTCAATCCAAGAACTTTTATACCAATAAATATGTATGTGTATGTTTGAATTTATTTATAATTCAAATATCCACAGAGAAGTAAGAAATATCAAGATATATATTATTTGTGGAAATATATGGATGATAGATAGATAGATGCATGCATATATGCTAGATGACAGCCATATGATAAAAAATACAGGGGAAGGCCAGGGCCAAGTAGTGGGAGTGGTGGGTAGGGGAGCAGGGGCGGGGGGGGTATAGGGAACTTTCGGGATAGCATTTGAAATGTAAATAAAGAAAATGATAAATAAATAAATAAATAAATGCTTTGAAAGCTCAAAAAAAATATGATTTCAGAAACTGACTATAATAGTGTCACCAATGCTTAGCACAAACACATGGAGTTATTCTTGCAATACAACTTGTTGAGCAAATAAATGCATATGCCATCAGCTGAGAAAGCAATAATTTTTAAACGGACTGTCACTATCTCTACCTTTTAAATATTTTAAATTCTTAGCTCCTTAAAACATAATAATCTTTACAGTAAAGTCTCATAATTTTAGACATAATTATTACTGAAACAAGTAACATTTTGATTCTGAGCATATCTAGTCATAAAAAAAAAATCAGGACTTACAGTTGGCTTAACACTTGTTTTTTAAATAATTTATATAAATTTAAAATTAAACAAAGCATGTTCCATTGTTACAATAATCACAATCTGGTTTTCATATTACAATAACTCTGCCAGAGCACCCTATCACTGTTTATGTGTAGTACTTGGTAGCATATCAGATTCATAAACTCTATGAGTAATAGTAGTTTAGTTAAAAAAAAAAAAAAAGAAAAGAAAAGAAAAAAAGAAAAAAGAAAAGAAAAGAAAAAAGAGAAGAAAAGAAAAAGGCCAAGAACTAGTTTTCTTAGCACCATTAATATATTTTTAAAGGGTAGTTAAAAATGTGTTTTCTTGGTTTGAAGATTCTCTACCTTTGTTGTTTCTTGATTTTGTATTTGTTGTTTCTTGGTACAGCTGCTCTTCCATCTGAAGATGTTCTTACTACCGCCCTGTCTACTGTTCTGTAGACAGTCTGAGCATCCAAATCAAGCGCCTTTCTCTGAGTAAACTTTGTGAACTAATTGCCATGTTAATATCATATGTGTTAACTTCAGTAGCTTCACCTACCAATTATGCCTGCTAACTATAGCTGTGAAGTATAATAGCTAAATAGCAAAGACATAAGTAGACAGCTGTAGGAATAAGAAAAGCAAGAATATCAAATATGAGAAAGTGTTAGAAATACCCTCTTGCCCCTCCCCCCCAAAAAACTTGAGTCAAGTCTTCAAGGAATATAATGAATATAAAAAACATCAAACCGTTAATCCAGTGAGTATATGTCAGGTAGTCTATTATGACTTTCAGCAGAGTTTTAAGAAATATTTTTTTTAAAAAAAGAGCAAAGAGAAACATTTTCACTTGAATATATGCAATCAAAACAATATCTGACTCAACCATAAGTTTTTAAACTCAGCCCTGAAAAGAAAGAGCTGTTTGCTCTATCAATCTTGAACCTTGATGATTTCCTCTCTTCGGGATAACTGGAATGTTTTGCTGTCATTTATGTCTGCTTGACAGAAACGCAGCTAAGTTAACAAAGCATATACCTCTTTCTAACATCCCTACAAATGAGATTAGTTATATGCAAAATGTCTCGACTGACACTGGGCATGAACTTTTTTTTTTTTTTTTTTTACTTTGAGAAAATTTTTTCTTCCCAATTGCCTTAAAATGAATATGCATTTTTGTAGGTAAAAAATTAACAATGCCTTTGCCTGTAATGACCAAAAAAAAAAAAAAATTTGAATAGTCAAAATACAAACATTTTCTGAGGTAGAAAAATTTCCTAAAAGATTGTATATAATACACCTGATTAATATACGAGCTGACATCAAATGCATGTAAGCCATGCATGTACCTTAATAATGTTTGATAATTGTTCTTAAATCTGTCTTTCAGATTTCAGCTTTGAAGTACATACATACATACACACATATGTGTGTGTATGTGTGTGTGTGTGAATATATATATATATATATATATATATATATATATATATATATATACATACTTACATATAGTCTCTTCTTCCTTTTAATGGTAACATGAAACAGAAAAGCTGAATTGAAGTGTGATTTAGTGGTTTGCCAAAGATTACAATGTATCCAGTCCAGGAGGAAGTTAATACTGACTCTTAATGCCAAGCTGTGGACTAATCTACCCGAGAACAGAACAGCCTGTGTTTCTCATTCAGCCTGGTCTCTAGTTGAATTTAATCTCAGCAACCAATTTCATGTATCGTTTCATGTGAACTTGTGTGTAGTGTTCTGCCTAGAATTCTTTATTATATTTTATTTGTGTAATTTGAGTGCTGCCTCTGCATTATAATGATGTATCCTTACACCTAATCCTAAACTCTAGACAACAAAAATTAGAAAGAAAGAGCCATATTTAAAATTCAAATTAACTGCTTCCCAAATGGAAACAAGAATAAATGATAGAAGCACAATCTTGGAATATTTTAAGAGAGTCTTTGTGTAAGTTATGGCAACCGGGGGACAGTAAAATACATGCACTGATGCTCACATATCAAACTAGTGTAGCAATTACAGTTCTGCTTAGCAATGGCACATAAATGCTGAAGTTAAAACCTGCGACTATAAATACAATTGATGTGAACTTGTATTGACTCTGTTGTCCCATCTCCTACAAGAAAATGGATTTGGAGGTGATAAACATTGGCTAGTTTTTCTTGAATATGTGCATACTAACTATATTTTTTCCTCTGAAAAGTGATAAATTTTGAGACACTTCTCAAATGCATTTATGTCTAGGCTATTGTTTCCTATCACAAATACCATTACTTGCTATCTCGAGTATTTTGACTTTGTCTTTCATACAAAAGAATTTTGTCACTTTACTCTTTCAGAATAACAATTGGTGGCAAGAATCAGAATCTAACATTTCTGTGGGCACCAGAATAAAAGCATATTTTAAATATCATCTTGACAAATGTTATAAAATCATAGGGATACTGACATGATGGTACATGTCTCATCCAAGAAGATTGGCCACTACTTTATGTTAGCCAGGTACTGCAATGTTAAAATATGAACCAGCTATTGTCAGATATTCACCTTTCAAAGGCAGAAAGAGGCATTAATTTTTGTAATATGAACTGATCCAAGATGTTAAAAATCACTACGTGGGGCAAGTATGTTTAGAGGCGGGTGCCAGCGCAGAGAGCTCCTTCAGTGAAAGTGATCACATTGCACCTCAGCTAAGATCTTCCTGAGTTCTTATGAGCTTTGTTCTTTTGATTTAGAGGGACTTGTTCTCCTCAATGCTCCTCCATCCCTGGCTCTGCCTGCATTCTCCATCCCCTTTGCTCTTTCACTGTCCAATTGACATTAGAACACTAAAGGATGCTCTCTCATTATTTCTCTAGAGAAATAAAGTTTTGTCACTGGTCAAGAGTCACCCTTTGTTCCCCTGCATTTTCCCACCTGCTGTCTTGGGTGCCTCTTATCTTTCCATTCTGTTTGATGCTTCCAGTGCCATTAGGTAAAGCCTGACTATGCTAGGCATCTTGTCCCATGGAATTCTGAATCTCTGAACTTGCGGGAAGCAATGTGGATCATCTCCTTTCTACATTCCTCCTAGAAGAAATAGTTTTGTCTTCTTTCTCATTGTTCTGTCCCTCAGTATCTTCAACACACCTGGCAAGTAGGAGTTTAAGAATAATTAATGTATTGATGGGACTTTGCTATTCTCTCTTTCTTTCTGCTCTGGTTCATTCATCATGTGAACTTGCCTTTAATGGAAATTATGTGACAAGCATTCACTTCATGTCATTTGGAGTATACAAGTCCTTAACTTGGGTTTGGAAACTATTCTATTTAGGAAAAAAAAACATATTCAGTGATCTGCTTCATCTTAATAAAATGTCACATAACCTTTAAAATATAAGCTCCAGATTTTCCATTATATTTTGTTGATTTCTGAGGCAAAAGTTTTAAATTCTCTTTCCTGGAAAACTATAATAGAATTAGATTGTCTTACATATCTCTAAATCAATTAATACCTGTTGCTTAGCTTATCAGATGTCTAACCTGTCATGCCAAATACCCCTGTGAGAAGCCACACAAGTTATACCCTATATGTATAATGTAAATTACAAAAGATTCAGTAAAAAGCAAGCTGCCATGAATTAGTTTTATTCCTTACCCAGTTACAAATCGATACTTTAAAACTATTTAACTCACTGTACATATACCCTTTAATTCTTAACTGTTTCCTTACTTAACAAAAGCAATATGCCTAAGCTCATTCAATTGTTCTTACTATTAGCAAATAATATTTTAAAAATCAAATCTCAAAAGTAGTATTAATCATTTAGGCATGAATAAAAATGTGAGTGTCCAATTTTACATAATTCCAAACACATACATTCTTAGAAAGCCAGCTGAGCACGTCCCCATTTTCTATATATTTTCACAAATTCCTATAATTCTCTTTATTTATGGCCTAAATCTTTAAATCACAGTTTTCCAAACTTTTTTTTTTAAATAATATTCCTCCTTTATTGAAAATAATTCCTTCTCATCCTGATCACAGTTTTCCCTCCCCTATTCCTCCTGGTTCTTCTTCAACCTCCATTCCCATCTGGACCTACTGCCTTCTGTCTCTTATTAGAGAAGAACAGCCTCGCGAGCGATAACTAAAAAACACAACAAAATAAAATATAATGAGAGAAAACAAAAAACAATCACTTAATAATTGTATAAGGCAAACAAACAAAAGGAAAAAGAACCCAAGAGAAGGCACAAGACTCAGAAACTCACTTGTTCACACACTCACAAGTGCTATAAAAATACAAAACAGAAAACAACAATATATAACATAATGTTTGCCCAGTGGACCTGGTACCGACAGGTCTAAGCCCTTGCTGCCACAGTCTCTGTGACTATATGAACTTTGCTCATTTGATTTAAAGAGACTTACAAACCTACTATCCTCGATGCCCAACCCCACCACATAACACACACACACACACACACACACACACACACACACACACAGCTATTACACTCTCTTCTGCCTCCTCTTTCCTAGGGTTCCCTGAGCTCTGATGAGAGGAATTTGATGGAGACATCCCATTTAGAGCTGTGTGTTCTAAGATGTCTCTGGGTAAAATCTGGCTGTGGGTCTCTGTATTTGTTCACATCTGCTGCAGAAGGCAGCTTCTCTGACATTGACTGATTAAGACACTGATCTATGGGTCTAACCGAATAACATTAGGTGTCATTTTGTTACTATGTTTTAAAAGGTAAGTAGTATTTGGTTTTACCTTAGGTCTCTGGGCTATCTAATCTCTGGTTCTTGGTCATATACACAATGTAGGATATGGTCAACATCTCATGGAGTGAGCCTTAAGCCAAATCAGATGCTTGCTGGTCATCCCTACAAGCTTTTATGCCACCATTGCCCTAGCATATTTTGTGTGAAGGGCAGCATTGTAGATCAAAGGGTTTGTAGCTGGGTTTGGTGTTTATGTTTCTATTTGGGTACTCTGCAGAGTGCCTTACTGTATCAAAGACACTGGAACACAGAAGTGAAGGCTCTATGTAGGCACCGGCTCACTGTGTTGAATGACTTACGTGGAAGTTGTCTTCACCTATATGGTCTTGCTTTCAGTTTGTGGAGAGCAAGGTATTGGTCTTGGCAACAGCCTGAATTGTTTGCCAATTTCTATCAGACCCCTTTGGACAACAGCTCAATTGTATGTAACTGAGTCCCAATACTGAAGTCTTTGTTTTGTTGACATTAGATGGCCAGTTGAGACTCTGTCTCCTCCATTATTTGAAGTCTTCATTAGGATTGTCTTTATATATATTTAAAGAGGTTTATACTGAACGAGGTTTCCATACTACTTCTCAAATGTTCCTCAATTCTAGCTGTCTCTTTCCTTATTACTTCCCTAAACACTAACTTCCCTCCTCTTTCACACCTTCTCTTCCTAATCCCATATTCCACCACAGACACAGGCAATCCACCCATAAATCTATTCTATTTCCCTCCCCCAGAGAGATCCATGTGTCGTCCCCTAGTCCTTTCCTCTACACCTAATCTCTTTGTGTCTATACATTATAGCATCTTTATAATTTGCTTAATGGCTAATACCCATATATAAACAAATACATATCATATTTATCTTTCTGAGTCTTAGAAAGCTTTCTCAGCCAGATTGAGTTATCTCAACCAGGATAACTATTTCTAAATTCTGTCCAATTGCTTGCAAATTTCAAAGTATACTTTTTTATCAGCTGAGTAATACTCCATTGTGCAAATGTACCACTTTTTCTTTATTCGCACTTCTGTTGTTGTTTCCAATTGCTAGCTATTATGAATAGAGCAACAATAAACATGGTTGTTTCAGGTAGGGTCCATTGCTGTGAAAAGACATTCCATCACCAAGGTAACTCTTACAAAGGACATTTAATTGGGGATATCTTACAGGTTCAGAGGTTCAGTTCATTATCATCAAGGCAGGAAATATGGCAGTGTCGAGGCAGTCATGGTGCTGGAGGAGCTGAGAGTTCTACCTCTGATCGGAAGGCAGCCAGGATATAACTTTCTCCAATGTGGCTAGAAGAAAGGTCTCAAAGCCCACCCCAACAGGGACATACTTCCTCCAACAAGTCCACACCTACTCCAACAAGGCTGTGGCACTCCCAGTAGTGTCTCATTGTACTGGATAATCAATGTCAAAATTGTAATAGTTCAAGGACATATGATAACATGTCTAATAAACAGCAAAATATATTTTCTTTATGAATTTGCAAAATTTTCATCTTTATTCACACACTGAACATAGATATTTACAAGAGGAAGCAGACAGGACAATGGCTTCTAAAGATATTTGTATTTTCATCTCCAGAATTTTTTAATGAGTAAAATTATTTTACAAATCAGAATTAAGATTGCAGATTAAATAAAGCTATCAGTCACCTGATTCTATGATAAGAAAATTCAGGTCGGCAGGCCGATCCAAAACCCAACACCTTTCCTCCCCGACCGAGGAGGGGTGTCCGCCTGGCACCCAGCGCCTTTCCTCACCCGAGGAGGGGAGTGCGCCCGAGAGCAGTACTAAGGCTTGG
>NC_034592.1:53603819-53634081 GCF_900095145.1 Mus pahari
ATTCAAGTCAGTCCAGCATAGATACAAATGTCCTTAGAAGTAAAAGATGACATCAGAAATGTGATTGGGAGAAAGAACCTTAGTTAGACAAAAGAGAAGGACTTGACCAAAGGAGTTTGGGAGTTTCTAGAAGCTTCCAAAGACAAAGGAAGGAGGTCTCCCATAGGACCTGTAGAAAGGAGTTGATGCCTTTTTTTTTTTTTTTACATCTGTCAACACCCAGTGAGACTTAATCAGAATTTCTGAACTTAAGTGTAAAATAATTAGATAACACCATTTCATTGTAAATAACTATATTTACAGCATTACGTTTTGGCAGCAGCTGGTGCCATGATCCTGATCCTGCTTTTCTTCCTTCTCCTTTTGCTCCTCCTTCTTTTCCTCCTTCACCTCTCCATCCTCCTCCTCTTCATCCTCCTCCTCCTCTTCTTCATCCTCCTCCTCCTTTTCTTTTTCTTCCTCCTCCTTCTCTTCCTCCTCTTCTTCTTCCTCCTCCTCCTCCACCTCCTCTTCCTCTTCTTCTTCCTCCCCCTCTTCTACTTCCTCCGCTCCCTTCCCTCCTCTTTTCAGAATTGTCTATTACTGAAACTACATTAATAAAGTAGTTCGTTTTCAGGTGTTCCTTAAGAATTGTCAGTCTGTTTATATGTCTAATTGCTCATCTTCAGGACGCAGTCCACAACAGTAAAGAAATAAGAAGGAATGAACAAGAAGTTTCTAAAGGACATGGAACTGATGTCTTCAAAGCAGAAACGGTAATTACCTAAGAGCACAATGATTTTCAAATGGCCTTCAGAACTGTGTAGAATTTCTGACTTTGCTATAAATATATGCTTTAGTACATGTATTTAGTATAAATATACAGCCGTGTGTCTAACCCTACTTTCCAGTTAGAATTTTTTTTTTTTAATTAGACAAGTGCCCTAAAAATATGCCTGCTCTAAGGGGCTGTTCACATATGTTGTGTTGTAACTTGAGTACACATTAAAATAAACAATAGTAATAGTAGCTCGCATCCCTTGACGCATACCAAATTCTCAGAAAAACACTGTAAAATGCAGGTTATGTTCACTGCTCAAATCACTGACATCTTCAAAACAATTATTCTTTTTAAATTGTCTTTAAACACAGATGTCCCATCTTGAAGAGCACACTGAGGAAACAAAGCAAGCTTCGCAGTTTCATCAATATGTTCAAGAGACAGGTAAGGGCCCGGCACACTTGGTCCAGCTCTACCTTTGTCCTTTGGGTGTGTCTGGGTTTGGAAGACTTTCAAAAGCTAGTCCTCCTCACCGAGCAACTTTAGTAACTATGACTCATGTTCGCGAAGAGGGCTAGATAGCATTTCTGCATATAATTAGATTTTGTCTCTGGTAGGACGTGTAATATTTTTTAAATAGCTCTTTGCCCATCAGGCCTATGATGAATTCACCTAAATTCCAAACAGTTGATAAGGTAAGAGCTACTGATTTTTTTTTTTTTTTGTAACCTTGGGACCCAGAATAAAATGTATTGCTTATAAAGCACTCTGACAATAAAATTACCTACATTATATCAATATTAATAACAAATTTAGGAACTAATATACTTAGTTCTCGACATACAAATAAGAGTTGAGATTACATGGAAATTTCTAGATGTTTTCAGGAAATGAAGTGCAGCTGTCTACTTGTACAAGACTTGCTTCCCTGATGAGGTGAAAGGAAAGATTTAACCCTGATGTGTCCTAACTATCACTTGAGTCTTGCTGCTTAAGAAAGGCAGTATTCTACCTGCCAGGCTTGATGACTTGTGCTAGTAACCCTGGCATTTAGGAGGTTCAAGCAAAAGGATTGATGCTGGTTCAAGGCCAACCTGTGCTATACTGTAAGATGTAGGCTAGCCTAGACTATTAACAGAATTCTTCTCAAATATTCAAAAACAAACAAACAAAGAAAAGTAGGCCTCCATTACTCCTCTTGTTCTTTAAGATGTTTTATTTTTACTGAGTGTAGAATTAGAACACAGTTGCAGAAGTTTTGAAAATATTCCCATCCAGAAATAACCAGTCCAGATTTCTTTTAAAGTTTATTTTTATTTTTGTAAAATGTGTGTGTATGAGAGAGAGAGAGAGAGAGAGAGAGAGAGAGAGAGAGAGACAGAGACACAGACAGAGACAAAAGAAAAGAGACAGAGATACTGAGACACAGACAGAGACAGAGAAATAGTCACAGAGACAGAAAGACAGAGACACAGAGAGACAGAAAGAGACTGAGTGACAGAGAGAGACATAGAGAAACATAAACAGACTGACAGACAGGGAGCCCTAGAGGGACAGAAGAGGGCATTTGACCCACTACAGTTGAATTTCCAAGCTGTTCTGATCTGACAACATGAGTGTTGTGAAAATAAGCTTAGGTCCCCTGCAAGAGCAGCAAGCTACCCCAACACCCATGCCATCTTTCCTGACCCCTACTCCTACCAATAATTTTTCTGTTTCTTCCCTTTTTTCTGTAATTTTTGCTTCACTTCTACATTTCTAGCTGAAGTAATGTTTTGTGCATAAATCTGTCCTTTGAGTCTTATTCCTTCATTTATATTATAAGAAGTTTAATGCAAAGCAGTGTCTTCTCAAATACCATTTTATTCACTATAGAATATCCCTGTTATCTGCTTCTCTTTGTAGTCATTGATACGCCGGAAGACGAAGAGATTCCTAAGGTTTCCACTAAGATTTTAAAAGAGCAATTTGAAAAGTCTGCCCAGGAAAACTTCCTCTACTCTGATAAAGAAATATCGCCCCCAGCCAAGTGTATAAAGGTAAGGTAACATACAGGAAAATATTGGGTGTTAGTGTCATACTTAAATGTACTAGAATTTTATGGCATTTTCTTCACAAAAAATTTTGAACTAGCTTTGACTCTGTTTCATAAAGAGAGTATTGATCTAAGAGGTAGAGTAAGATCTCTCCAACTACTGGCAAACATGAATAGAGAGTCATGTATATTTTAAAGTCTCTAACATCAAATAAAGTAATTAAATTGATTTTAAATGCTAGATGGTTACATGCTCTGTTTTAAATGCCACAAAACAAAAAATAAACAAACAAACTCCATGAAAGTATTCAAGACTTTTTCTCTTTTTCTGAATATTTCTCTTCTTATCAAGTAAAGAAATTTTAAGAATATGTATAAATGTTAAACCAGACATAGATATATACCTTTAAGCTCAACACTTGCAGGAGGATCCCTGTGAGGTCAAGGCTACAAAGAGTAATTCTGTCCCCCCTCCCCTCCACCAAAAAAAAAAAAAAAAAAAAAAAAAAGAAAGAAAAGAAAAGAAAAGAAATGAAAGAATATGTATTAACATTGAAATACTGAGTTACTGGTTGATGGAAAAGCATTAAATTATTAAAAATTAGGATGATATTTATTAACACACATTGACTATTTTCCCAAGTAGGTTTAAGCACAATGCATACCTGTTTTCCAAGGAAGGCATCACAGCAGAATCCTGATGTGCACAGGTATAAGGTAGGGCTCAGGAAATCTCCATACTACAATCATCGTTTTAAGCTTTGATTTTCTCTCTTAAAGATTGAAAATGACATTGAAGAAACCTTAAAGTCATCATCAGCTGTGGGTACCTCTTCTTCTTATACTTCAACTAGGCAGAGGAAGGAAACTTCAACTTCAAGTTATAGTAATCACATTCTGACTTCAACAACTCTGGCACAAGATGATGGCACTCCTTCAGGAAAGATGGAAGAATTTCCTCCTCCCCCACCAATGGATATGACAGCATTTTCCCAGTCCCCTGAATTCCCCGGCCCTCCTAGAAGACTGCCAATACCCAAAGATTTATACTCTAAGCAAAGAAATTTGTATGAATTAAACCGTTTATACAGGCATATCCATCCAGAGTTAAGAAAAAACTTAGAAAAAGATTATATCAGTGAGGTTTCTGAAATTGTTTCTAGCCAGATAAACTCAGAGAACTCAATATCAGCAAATGTACAACAAGCTCGGTATGTTTTCGAAAATACAAATGACAGTTCTCAGAAAGATATTAACTCAGAAAGAGAAAACCTGGAGTGGGATGAAATTCTCAAAGGAGAGGTGCAGTCGATTCGATGGATTTTTGAGAATCAGCCATTAGATTCTATCAACCAAGGTTCTACAGATGAAGGGTACACTTCCAAAGGCATTGCTGACCAAGAACTCATTGCTGGAGGTGATGTGAAATATACAACTTGGATGTTTGAAACTCAGCCAATAGATGCATTGGGAATTCCTTCTGCTGGCACTGAAGGAAACACTGAGAAAATTCCTGAACTAGCTAGAGGAGATGTTTGCACAGCAAGGTGGATGTTTGAAACAAGGCCTTTAGACTCCATGAACAAAATGTATGAATGTCAAGAAGAAAGAGCATCTACTCTTACAAAGGATATAACTGGGGGAGATGTCAAGACTGTGAGATACATGTTTGAAACTCAACAACTAGATCAACTTGGACAGCTTCACTCAGTGGATGAATTGAACTTGTTACAACTCAGATCAGAACTCAAAGAAATTAAAGGAAATGTTAAGAGAAGCATAAAGTGTTTTGAAACTCAACCATTGTATGTCATTAGAGATGGTTCAGGCCAAATGCTAGAAATCAAAACTGTGCAGAGAGAAGATGTTGAAAAGGGGGATGTAAGAACAGCACGTTGGATGTTTGAAACACAGCCTTTGGACACAATAAACAAAGACATCACAGAAATTAAGGTTGTTCGAGGAATATCCATGGAGGAAAATGCCAAAGGTGGGGTGAGTAGAGCAAAGTGGTTATTTGAAACTCAACCACTGGAGAAAATCAAAGAAGAGTCAGGTGAGGCTGTCCTGAAAACAGAAGCAGTCATAGGTACAGATGTTTCTAAAAAATGTTGGATGTTTGAAACACAGCCACTAGATATTCTAAAAGAATCTCCTGATACGGAGAGTGTATCGCCTGAAGAGAGAATCGGGGGTGATGTAAAAACCACCAAACATCTATTTGAAACACTCCCAATAGAGGCTTTAAAAGACAGCCCGGATATTGGAAAGCTTCAAAAAATCACTGCCTCTGAAGAAGAAAAGGGGGATGTTAAGCACCAAAGATGGGTTTTTGAAACTCAACGCTTAGAAGATATTAGAGAAGATAAGAAAGAATATACCAGAACAGTGAGGCTAGAAGCAGTTGATAGAGGACATGTAAAGAACTATACTCATATCTTCGAATCCAATAATCTAATTAAGGTTGATGCATCACATCAAATTGAGGTAGAAGGAGTCACAAGAGGCACTGTGGAGTTGAATAAATCTCTCTTTGAGACAACTCCCCTGTATGCCATTCAAGATCATCTTGGAAAATACCACCAAGTAAAGACAGTCCAGCAAGAAGAACTAGTAAGAGGTGATGTAAGAAGCTGTAGATGGCTCTTTGAAACAAGGCCTATTGACCAATTTGATGAAAGCCTTCATAAATTTCAGATAATTAGAGGAATATCTGCTCAAGAAATACAGGCAGGGAATGTAAAATCTGCTAGGTGGTTGTTTGAGACCCAACCTCTTGATTCAATTAAATATTTTAGTAATGTGGAAGAAACAGACAGCAAAACTGAACAAAATACTGATATTGTTAAAGGGGATGTCAAAACCTGTAAATGGCTATTTGAGACCCAGCCAATGGAGTCTCTTTATGAAAAAGCTTCCTTGATGACCAACTCTGAAGATATTCATAAAGGTGATGTTCGAACCTGCATGTGGCTGTTTGAAACTCAGCCACTTGATGCCATAAAAGATGACCCTGAAGCAACAGTAAAACTGCAAACTGTGAAACAAGAGGAGATACAAGGTGGGGATGTTCGGACAGCATGTTTTCTTTTTGAGACCGAAAATCTGGACAACATACAGGGGGATGAAGGGAAAGAAAATAAGCCCATGGAGATGGATATACAATCTGGGGATGTCTCTGGCATGAAGTTTAAGTTTGAAAATCAGTCCTTAGACTCTATAAATTGCAGTTCAGAGAATGTTCTGAATAAGATCAAAACCCTAAAAACCGAAGACATTCAGAAAGGCAATGTTCTAAATTGTAGGTGGCTATTTGAAAACCAACCAATTGATATGATAACAGAAAGTCAAGAAGGGGATGGGTTGGTTAAAACAGTGACAGACGTACAAGGTGGGAATGTAAGAAAGGGGTGCTTCATTTTTGAGACGTTTTCTTTAGATGAGATTAAAGATGAATCTGATGGCATCAGCATGAGAGAAACGACTCCTGGGGAAATAATAAAAGGTGATGTGAAAAACTACAAAATGCTTTTTGAAACACAACCACTCTATGCAATTCGAGACAATGAAGGGTTTTATCATGAAGTGACAACAGTTAAAAAAGAAGAAAGAATACATGGAGATGTACGAGGGACAAGGTGGCTCTTTGAAACAAAACCATTAGACTCAATTAACGAATCAGAAGAGGTATACGTTATTAAATCTGTCACTCAGGAAGACATTCAGAAGGGGGATGTGAGTTCTGTCAGATACAGGTTTGAAACTCAACCACTGGATATGATTTCAGACAAATCCCATAATATTGTGCCCACTGTTGACTCTATTCAAGGAGGCAATGTGCAGATGAGTAAACAATTATTTGAGTCTGAAGGTGGTGACAAGAAGAACTATGTAAGAACAGTAAGCATCAATGAAATACAAAAGGGCAATGTTAAGACTTCGACTTGGCTCTTTGAAACTCACAGCATAGATGAGCTGGGAGAAGAGTCTAGACATGAAAATATCAAGACAGTTACCCAGGAAGATGTGCAGAAAGGTGACGTGAAGCAAGCAGTGTGGCTTTTTGAAAACCAGACTTTGGATTCTATTAACGAACTCGATGAAAACCATACCAAAATGACCAAGGAAGAAATTCCTCCATCGGATGTCAAGACAACTACGTGGCTCTTTGAAACAACACCTATTCATGAATTTAATGAAACTAGAGTCGAGAAGGAAGAAATTATTGGTAAAAGCATTAAGGAAACTTTGGAAGACCTCTACTCTCAAAGAGTTGTTGAAGCTCCCGGAATTATCATTGAAGCTGATGAAGTTGGGGATGTCAGAATGGCCAAATACAAGCTCATGAACCAAACAACTCCTGAGATCCAGAAAGAAGAAGTTATCAGGGCCGATCTCAGAAACATAATGATGAACCTGCTTTCCCAAAGAGACTGCACAAAGAAAGAGATATTTGTCAGTGAAGAGGAGAAGGGAAATGTCAATTTTACTAAGACTCAATTATTAAACAGATCGATGGAATTTCATGCTGAAAAAGAAGAGATAGTGAGAGGGGATGTAAAACAAGCAATCCAAAAGCTGTTCTCAGAGGAAAGGCATGCAAAGAAAGGCATATTAATTCAAGAAGATGAAAAAGGAGATATTAACATGACTATCTATTGTCTTCTTCATGAAAATGATGGTGACAAGACTGAGAGAGAAGACATATTGGGAGGTGATGTGAGGCGCACCATTCATAATCTGTTATCTTCTGCATCAAATGATAAAATATCCGAAAGGACAAAAGTCGATGCTTCGGAGAGGGGAAATGTTCAGTTCTTCACAACATGCATCGAAACTGGAGCTTTGGATTACCTCAAGCAACTCCAAACAGGGTTCAATGAAAGCACACACACAGCCAGCAAGCAAGAAGGAGAGGAGGAAATAATCGGTGGTGATGTTGAGGGAACAAAATTCTTACTAAAGAAAAGGCAGTCTTCCTTTGAACGTACTGTTAGTGAGACTGACATCATCCCGGGCGATGTGCGTAATACAGTTAAAGTCTTCATGACAGAGCCTCAGAGTTCATCTTATAAGGCAGTGAAAGAAGAGATTATAAAAGGTGATTTGAAATCAACCCTGAATTCTCTCAACCAGGCCACGAATCAGAAAACAGTGGCTAAAACAGAAGAAATTGTGAAAGATGACAGGCTGTCCATACTCAAGTCACTTAAGGAGTCAGGCAACAGACAGAAAGAACCCAAACAATCTGGTGTCATGTCTAGTGATATTGGGCAAGCTATTGAGTGCCTCGAGAAGGCTACAAATACAAGGACTGAAATCTTGAAAAGGGAGCTAATATTAGATGATCTTAAAACATCATTAAGGTCTTTAGAAGAAGAACAGTGTGGTTTCAAAGAGGTTAATAAACAGGGAATAGTCAAAGATGTACTACCTGGGATGCTAAGATTCTCAGAAAGCCAGAAAATAGGGATTCATCCAGCAGCTGTCCAGAGGGACAAAAAAAGTCTTCTTCAACCAGTGCCAGGACCATTTGAACCAGCAATCAAGCAGCAAGCAGGACCAGGCACTCTTGATGAAACTACACAGAAATCCTGCCTTCGGTCTTCAATAGAAAAAAGAACTGAAGCTAATCTTCCCAAAGCCCCTAAGGGCACTGTAAAGATTGTCATTGATCGTGAACAAAACAATGATGCTCTTGAGAAAAGCCTTAGAAAAATGTCTAATTCAGAGCATAGAGATAGGAAAAATGTCTTAGACATGAGTGACAGAATGGGTGTCTGGACTGAGAGTGAAGAATGTCTGTGTAGTGACGACCATATGAGCAAACAGTTGAGTGCCACCATGTCAATGAAGGAAAGTCTAAAATCTGAGGAATCGGAGAATGTGAGAGAAGCAAAGGATGATGCCGTTAGCTCCACCCAGTCTGTGGATAAAACATTTAGAAAGCAACAGACTCAAACCTGTGAACTTGGGAATGATCACAGGAAGTCTTGGTTCCAGCATTCCTATGGGGAGAATCAGAAAAACACCCAAGACATTGAGATCACAAGGGACTTTCAGAAGCAAGCCTTGCTCAGTCAGGAAAAGCAGTATTCTAATAAAGAGATGAAGAAAAATGAGACAAGCCTTCAACCTTTGCCTGTGGGTAAGGAGGTACACAGTGTACCAGGAGTGACAGTCTCTGGGAAAAACCACAAAAGAATTCAGGCAACTGACAAGAAACAGAAAACTGATGTTTGTCTGGAAAGTCAGGGCTTTCTAATGAAGACAAACACTTCCAAGGAGTTAAAAATGGCAATGGAGAGGTCCTTTAATACAATCAACCTTCACCCTGAATGTGGTATAAAAGATAAAGAGGACTCCCTTCCTCCTCCATCTCCCCCTCCTCTTCCACCTTCCAATGCATCATCTGAAATTGAATTTCCTCTCCCTCCTCCACCACCTTTAATGCTGTTGCCTGGAAAAAATGAGTCCCCTCCCTCATCTCCCACTGAGAAGACAAGGGTTGAATTTGAAAGCTTCCCAACCCTCCCTCTTCCTCCACCACCAGTAGATGAGAAAGCTGAACAGGAATGTCTATCAACAACCCTACCTCCTCCCCCTCCTCCAACTCCATCTCAACCAGGACATCCTTTTCCCTCCTCCATTCTAGAACATCACAGGGAAGCATTTTTACAACAGTGCTCCCCAAAAGGAGCCTTAGGTGCTCATCCGCCTCACTCACAGGCTAAAAGTCAAACGGGAAAATCACCACCTCCCACACTCCCCAAACCCAAACTTCCCAAGAGAATTAAAGATAAGATGAACCAGTATTCCTCAAGTGGTGAATTGGAAAGATCGCTGTCAGATATGGAAATTAAAGCTACCCTCTCAAAGGATCAGAAAAGATCAATGGTGACAATGAGCAGTGAGCACACAGAGACAAAGCAAGATGTCATGTTCGGAAAAAGTCTTGTTGGAAGAAAACAGCTGCCCATTGACTCTGCAAACTCGCTCTCACAGACAGTTCCAGAAATTCCAGCACCCAAGGAAAAACAGACAGCAGCCCTCGTTAAATCCCACTCATTCCCATCAGGTTCAGAACAGCAAAGTCCTAAGCCGTACATGAGGAAATTCAAGACACCTTTAATGATTGCTGAAGAAAAATACAGACAGCAAAAGGAAGAGCTTGAGAGGCAGAGACAGGAGAGTCCTTGCCACAGGGTCATCAAAACAGAAAGCCAGCACCAAAGCTTATCAGGGAAGGAGAAAGAAATAGAGTTACAAAAAGCAAGTGAGGCAATCTCCACACCCAAAAAGGAGTCAGGCTTCACTAGGGCACAGCCCGACCTGGACGCTAAAAGCAGGGCTGTGATTGCAGGTGAAGGCTCTGGAAGCCAGCTCTCCACAGCTTCTGCCTTGACAGTGGCTACTGAGAGGTTCCAACACGTTCTAGCCGCTTCTGAAGATAAGCTTACCTTGAGGCAGGAAGGCATCGAGAACTCAAGTGATGCCTTACGATCGAAATCGGCTTGTGAAATGAACCAGAGTCATGAAGAATGTAAGACACAGCAAACATTTGAGCAACATGTGACGAGGCTGCCCTTTCCTCAAACCAAACCTAGTTCCCCAAGTTTCAAAGTGAAAACTATCAAGCTTCCAACTCTAGATCGTACACTGACTGAAACAGAACTCAGCTCTGAACACCACATCAAGCAATCTGAAGTTGACATCCAAACCAGTACTAAACAAGTGGATAAGGAAATCAAGAAAACCCAGGCAAGCACACGGTATGATGATAACCCGTCTGTGCCTGAAAAATATTTTCAGTTACCTAAAACAGAGAAACGGGTGACCATACAAATGCCCAAAGAATATGCAGAGAAAACTCATAAAAGTAAGCCTCAAACAGTTCCCAAGAAGCATGGAGGATTTGGGGAGTTTGACAGAGGGAATGTCCTGGGGAGGGAAGGAAAAAATCAGGACTCCTCCATGAGCCGTTCAAAAGAAGACAAACTAACAGTTGAAAGAAAGCAACATCCGCAGAACCAGAGTGGACCAAGGTTAGTCCAACAAAAGGTTATCGAGGAACGCCTGGACTCCCAGAGGCAGAATTTTCAGCAGACACAAACTTCTAGAAGTACAACTGAGCATGAAGAACTCTCCCAGTCTTACAATGCTACGCAGGAGAAAACATGTCTTAGAGACAAGAGCAAACAACAGAAACAGGCCTCCTCTAATACTGAAGAATCAAAGCAAGAGCTAAGACAGAACAAATCTTCATTTTCCTCTGTGAAAGATTCCCAGCAGTATGATGGAAAATGTGCCATAAATATATTGGAATTCCTGAGAAAACGCGAAGAGCTACAGCAGATTTTGTCTAGAGTGAAACAGTTTGAAGCAGAGTCAGGTAAAAGTGGCCTTAAAACGTTTCAGACACTGTTAAATATTGTCCCGGGATGGCTGATAAGTGAGGAGAAAAGAGAATATGGAGTTCGTGTTGCCATGGAGAATAATTTAGAAAAAGTCAAAGAAGAAATCACACAGATTAAAACTCAAGCCAAGGATATGCTCCTTCACTGTGAACATGTGATTCAGACAGCCATGATGGCTTCCCAAACAGGAAAGCAGAGAGATAAACCGACCAATCTTAATGAAAGGCCACTGAAAGTGTCTACTGTTAATCTCAGCGCTAATAAATGCACTGAACAGAAAGAAAGTAAAATTGCAGAAGAAAAATTAACACACCGCCAAGTGGCAAGTCATCCTGAGGCAGCAACTCCGAATCCTGTGAAAACATATCACGAGGCTAAGGGGGAAGACAGTAAGATGGCTCCTCCCTCTTTGAAAACTCGCCCTCCATCACCGACTTTCATTACAATAGAGTCCACTGCCCGCAGAGCAGAAACCTCCACGAAGAGTGAGCTTTCTCAGTCCCCTAAAAATAACAGTTGTATTGAACCTCCACTCAGAAGACCCATGGAACATGTATCTGGACTTGCCAGAACAAGAGCATCACCTTCCCCGCCAAGGAGTCGTTCAGAACAACTTGTCAGACTCAAAGACACCACGGCGAGGCTAGCCAAAGGCACCATCCCCTGTTCACCAGGGACCCCAGTCCCAATTGTAGAGAAGAGATCTGAGGTTGTCATGTCTCCAGCCACACTCCGCAGGCAAATCAAGATAGAAAGTCGTGGTGGGGACTCACCGCCCACCATCACAATACCTGTGAGTGTAAACCACGTCGTTAGTGGTTCCTTCAGAGAATCTGTAGACGCTCAAGAGGCTGTGAAGAAAACAGAAATAAAGGAGACTTATGTTCATAAAGACAAAATGAATTCTGTCAGCAGAGCAATGCCAGAGACTGAAAGTTACGATGCAGTCGAAATCATCCGCAAGGTGGAAGGGCCCCACCTATCAGAACACACAGAGAGATTTGAAGCCACCAATCAAAGGGCTGAACGTTTTCTGAATGGCCATGAAAATGAAATAAACAGATGGTTTAGGGAATTTGAGAATGACCCAGTTTTCAGAGCAAAAACAGAGAGAAGAGCTTATGCAAATGGCGAAATAAACCACAACATGAAACAAGAGAGTCACACATTTTGCAAGGAGGAATTTGGATTAGCATCTTCTGAAACTGCTAATTTTACAGGCTTCTCTTACAGACATCCGCAACTTCCTGCAATGCAGCCCAGGGTTCACGCTGAAGCAAGGTCTCTCAATGAGCATTTCTCCAGCGTGGATGCATTTGACAGTCAGATTGTTGGGTCAAAGGTAGCAACCGCATCATCTCGGAGCACAGAAGCTGGCAGATCTGGCTTTGACTTCAAGCATGCCCCACCGACCTATGAAGATGTCATCGCTGGCCACATCCTAGATGTTGCAGATTCACCTACAAACCTCAGACGGAATTTTCAAAAGACATGGCAGGAGAGTGAGAGAGTTTTTCAGCGCCTGGGATATGAAACCTCGGATGCACATGCAACAGAAATGAGCAGGGCCTTCCAGGAGGAATCTGCCTTTTTAAGTGGTAAATGAGATTGAAGAGTGTGAAAGAAGATTAACTCATTTGAAAGCATGTGTGCCAAAGCCAGATGATTTGCAATTAAAACAGTGTGTGGAAATAATCAAGTAACAAGCTAGGACTAACAGCTGTCCATGAGGGCTTCTGATTTTCTACTGTCCTTGCTTTCATTATTTGCCTTTTCTATAACAACATCTAATATGACCTGCAGTATGCATTTCTGAAACCTCTTCTTCAAACTCAAGTTAAATAAGAGTTTGAAGAAACCATAAGACATAATAATAGTACTGGCTTTATTAACTATGGAACTAATTATTTGCTCTAGAACAAACCAATTATTAAAAGTTCCTAATAAAATTGACTTCATTAAATAGTTTGTGGTGGTATCAGATCAAAACCTTCAGCCTGGTATTGTTATATTTTAACTGAGTACTTAAATAGCCTCTATATTAAGTCTATATTAAGTTCAATACATGTAAGTCATGACCCCAGACAGAACTCACAGTATATATGCCGAAAGGAGTTTCATGAATCTGATAAATGTGTAAATGTGTAAATGTGTAGGCATAACAATAGACATTTTAGCTGTTATTATTGAATTGAGATGATTCCGTCCACTGAAACCAATATTTCTATAACTGATATTTTCACCTTTATGAACATAAACTCTAAATGATAACTCAGTTGGCTCATTCACAGACGAGGATAAGCCATATGTATTAAAACTTGATTATGTTAGTAAGATGAAGGCTTTAACTCATCTGAACATAGTACAGGATATTTTTAACATCAAAAGGTAGCTTTCTCCATTTTATTTTCAACACTTTTTACAATTAATGAGGCTTCATGATCAAAAGGATTGGATGTATTTAATAGGCATCATTAATACAGTCCACTCTTTTAGACAGATTGAAAGAAATAGCAAACTTAATAATAAAAACCACTGAAATTAATAATTATGCCTCTCATATTTACAACACATGTGTCTAGTTTATCAAGTTAATATGGTTTCTTAATCTGCTTGCTTCTGGCATAATTAAGCAAAGCTGTCTAATTAATTTCAAATGTTCAGTTTTTGTTAAGACAATCCAAAACCATAGACAACACAGAAAAGCTGATGTTAAGTATAGACATAGGTCCCTACAGGAATCAAAAGGGAAAAGGAGTCCTCTCCATTACAGAGATGCAGAGTGTAGGCACTAAAGCTGCTTCTGTATGAAGGACCTTTGACATACTTGCTTGCATAGGTGACAAATACTAATGCTACCTTATTCTCAGAAGAGTCTGGTGAAAATTAAAACCCATATGTAATCGATATATCTCTGTCCGCTGTGAGTCACCATAGAAACTCTGGCTAGTGAGTTTACGAGGACTGTCCTTCACGGGGGAGCAATGGCAAGTGACTGTAAGAACTGAGACAGAGAAGCAGAGAACACAGGAGGAGCAGCTGTAAGGATCCAAAAGGCTGTACAAATCTAAAGCCAGTTAGGTGACAGTAGAGGACCTGGCCTGCACATCTCACGTACGGGAGAGTATCATTACGAGGCAGTAGATGACAGGAGGTAAACCTAGAAACATTGAAAAAATATTTAATCAAATATTATACAATTTCTTGCTTATAAAACTGTATGTACTTTAGAACAATTTATCTATATGGTTTTAAAAATTAAATTTTCGTGCACGTAAACATGAATATGTAGGGAGAGCTCAGTTGCTTGAAATGATGCACTTTCTCAAGGCTCCCCATAAGCTTGCTCTATCTGTCTAATGTATTAACATGTTAGCATAACACACATTTATGTGTTTATTCTATAATTAGCTGAAGTATTCATAAGGAATACATGGTAAAGACATTAAACCTTGTACCAGATCCTAAAACTCTCTACTCTAGCATAGCCTGTTCCAAGAAAGGAGACAAAAGATTATTCTTAGAGCTGTTTCACTTTATCGGCATGGCCGGTTAGTGCGTTATTTGTTTTCTTATGCCTTTACAGTTGTGACTGAAAAGAGAAATATATAAGCCTTTATATATATATGTATTTTTTTTATTTTTAGAAACTGTTGGTCCAAGACAAGGAAATTTGCATAATTTGTCAAAAGACAGTTTATCCAATGGAGTGCCTCGTAGCAGACAAGCAGAATTTTCATAAATCTTGCTTCAGATGCCACCATTGCAGCAGTAGGCTGAGGTAAAATGCCTTGTTTGATTGTGCCACATAGATTCAATAGCCTTGTAGCATATCCATAATGTTGAGTCCAGTGGTTCTCCACCTTCCTAACACTGCTACCCTTTAATACAGTTCCTGATGTTGTGGTGACCCCCAACCATAAAATTATTTTCATTGCTACTTTATAAGTAACTATTGCTAGTTATGCATTGGTAGTGTAAATATCTGATATTTCTAATGCTCTTAGGCAACCCTTGTGAATGGTTCATTTGACTCCCACAAAGGGGCTATAATCCACAGGTTTAGAACCACTGGTTGAGAGAGTAGAATTTTCCAGATCTTGCCACTGCCTCCAGTGACTATAGTCACACAGGAGGCCAGGGCAGAGGGTGGGGGATGGCAGGGGGGTGTTCCTGTTCTATTATGCATTGGTCAGGTTGGTCATCAACCTTACCATTTCACAAGCTGCCTCTCTTATTGTGGAAACCATGTGGGTGAGAGGGCATGCTGAGTGCCTGAGCAAGTCAGGATGTTTAAGTTAGTGCTGTGGCTGGAAGTCTAAGCTTTAGATTAGAAGCTGTAAACTCTTTCTGTAAAGGGCAGATAGTGAATATTGTCATTTGGCTGGCTATTCTGTTCCCATCAGGACTCCTGGTTCATAGCAGTCCAAGAATGGCTATTTATCCAGACCAGGTGGAAGTAGCTGTAAATGAATAGGCCTGGATGTGTTCCAGGGAAACTTGGTATCCCAAAGCAGGGCATGAAAAGATCTTGCCTGTTTGAGAACCATTCTGTGAGTTAAGAAATAGAATTGGGAATAATATCAGTGACGGGTTGGGGGGTGGGGGGAGCTGTTTGTTTCTGAAGCAAAAGAAGCATGCTAATCAACAGAGTGGTGAGAGCTTGCCTTTTCCATGCCACTCAAAGTAGATGCATTCAAATGAACATGACATTTGGTAAGGCTGTAGTTTGAAATGCTGAAGGGGAAACTATTTTGCTGAATCGAATGTGCACCTCTCAGACTAGCACTTTCCTGACTTTAATTGGCAGTGTCAAATATTCCTCATTGCAACATTATTCTCCCTTGGTTTCTATGACAACATAACATAAGGATGCTCCTCTACTTTCAGGGTGCTCCTTTGCAGGCACATGTGTGGGCGACTCTTTCTGACCATCAATGAATGAGATGCTAGAGTTCTTCAGAATATACTGTTCAGATATACTCTTTGTATTGTTTCTTTTTCCTTCTGGTGAATCACATACAGTCTTGTAACTTAAACAGTCTTCCACATGGGTATGACTCTGAAATGTGTACTGCTGGGCCAGATTGCACCTTTGCTCATTAAATGCTTATATCCAATAATGGATGTCTCTGCAAGCATAATGATATCAATGGGACCCTTCTTCTTCTCACTGTTGACATTCCTTCTGAGTCTAATTTCTGTCCCCCTGTAAAAGTCGATAATGTGAACATTAACTGGGACCTAGTCACGAAGTTACTTATCCTTTTCCTTCACACCTTGCATCCAAGCGGTTCCCACTTCTTTATTACAGGACTCATACAGTTCCCTCTTCAGCTGTACACATTCTGCCATCCCAATAACCCAACTATCATTCCAGCAGCTATTGTCTCTCACTTGGGAGAATGCCACAGCCATCATAGCTAGAGATTTGGTCTTCTTGTCTTCCTATCTCTTACCAGCACCACTATCAAAACTCTGTCCTAAGACTGTGTTCTATATAATGTAGTAAAAGGATCTTTCTAAAGCACTAATTTGAAGTCACTTCTCTGTTTAAGACATAGACTAGCTTCTCCTGTCCATTAAAAAAAATATCTAACATGCAGTTCAAATGAAGCTCCTGTTTCTTGCTAATTCAAGCATCCCTAATCCTTCCCAGTTGTACATTACTTTCCCTGCACAAGTATTTCCTTCCAGTTCCAATTCATACTCAATTTTCTCTCTGCTTCTAGCTAGCACCACCCCTACTCCTTCTCAGGGTTTTTCATGTCCATCTGCCAGATGTCTATCAGGTTAATGTCCATTCATTCTTCAGACCTTCCCTAAGGCTATACCATCCATGAAGCTTCGTGTGACTTTCATGGACAGATCAGGTATCCTTCCCAAGTGTTCCTCAGAGCATTTCTTGCACTTTCTCCGCTGTCAATACAATCTAATATAATTCTTGTCGACATTAATTGTACTAGTGTTTGCTTTAACAGCACCTAGTGAAGGCTGATATACAACGAAGACTCAAAATTACATATTCAAAGGCTGATACTTTCAGGTGATGAATCAAACATACAGAGAAAGACACGCAAGCCAAACGCAAGGTATCCTAAATCGTTACAGCATGACCACTTTTTAACTACTAACCAAGGTAAAGAAATACTACTTTGCAAGCCTTCTTTGGAAGACCTCTTTTGTATACTCCATTTTAAACAGAACATCCACTCATTCCCAAGACTAAAAGTATTCATTCAAGTGATCATGTCTTTTCCTTTCATTGTTGCTGCCCAGTGTAGCTCCTCGCACTTTTATTTATTTTTTACTTTGTTGCATATTGTAATCATTTTTATCTCCCACTGTGTTCTCTTCTGGCCTCGCAACACATTTCTTTAGAGCACAGAACATTTGGTCTGTGGAATGTTCCAGTCTGAAGTTGCTAACTGCATACTCACCAAGTAGTTCAGGCTTCTTCTTGTTGTTCTGGATACTTCCAAACCGACAGCACTAGATTTTGGATTAGACCTTCTTCAGGTGTACACTATGCCTGGCCAAGTAACCACTTTTTAGGGGGAAAATAAAAAGGATGGTCGTCACAAACTTACTAAAGGTGTGTGTGTGTGTGTGTGTGTGTGTGTGTGTGTGTGTGTGTGTGTGTATGTGTGTGGTTGGGAATGGTTGATTGCCTTCAGTCAAATGCATTGAGAGTTGCTCGCCTCTTCTTACCCCAGTCAGAGAAATCTCTTCTCTTTCAGTCATCAGCAGAGGGCTTTTGCCATGACTATAATAGAATTTTAGGGAATTCCTCTTTATCTGAAAATTGCAGGCTAGCTTTACGTTTCCTGTGTAACCACTGATTCCATAATTTCCATAAGGTGTCTTTAACTTTAACACTTAGGTTCCCAATCTGTGGGTTGTGACCCCTTGTGGGGGACTCAAAAACCCTTTTCACAGGGGTGACCTGAGACCATGAGAAAACACAGATATTTACGTTATGATTTAGAACAGTAGCAGAATTACAGTTATGAAGTAGTAAGGAGAATAATGTCATGGTTGGGGTCACCATAACATGAAGAACTGTGTTAAAGAATCGCAGCAGTGTTAGGAAGGTTGAGAGCCACTGCTCTAATAGCATGTGGGACTTTATGTTAGCACTCTTGGTGCCCATGACACGATGTGTGTGTGTATGTGTGTGTGTGTGTGTGTGTGTGTGTGTGTGTGTGTCTCCTTTCCTTCATTCCTCAAGCATAAAGAAGATGGAGCCAGGCCAAATGCTCTGTGCTCTTAACAAATTGATCATGAGGAAAGAGGACATGCAAAGGACATTTAAGGATTAAGAGGAGAGGTACTTACTCCTTGGTGTTGGAACACATTTCTAGCACATGGATGGCCCTCCATTCAATGCCAAGTACTATTAAAACACCATAACAGATTTAGAATTAGAGTATCTTATAGTCATTCATTTAGCCACAGGTCAGAGCTGGGAACGTAGCTGAGGCAGTAGCCTGTTTGGGTAACATGCACAAGGCCCTGGGTTTGTGACAGCACTGCATCATTAAGAACAGTAGTGCATGCCTGTAATCCTGGCACTGGCTTCAAGTCATCCAACAGGTACATTGTGAGTTCAGGGCCAGCCTGAGGGACATGAGACCAGCAACCACATGGCTGCTCACAACTGTCCTAGATGCTACTTCCAGTGGACCTGACTCCCTCTTCTGGCCTCCTCCTGCGCTAGGCACTCACATAGTGAGCATACATATGTACAACAGACAAACACATGTTATTTTTTTAAGTTTCAAGTCATTTAATAATAAAATGTACTAATAATACTAAATGATTGAGCACAATTTTATAAAATTTATATTTAACTTTATTCACCTACTCTCCATTTTTTTTTTTTTTTAAGAAAAAGTTACTGATCGTCCATGCCAGGTCATTTAGACACTGATGACACACAGTTCCCTCTCTACACCTTTCACCTTTCATTTCATACTCCAGGTATCATGGTATTTATTAGCACCCAGTCTAACAGTGGTGCTGCTTTAGATATTCTGGTTATTCAAGTGTATTTTCTATGGCACTCATCAGAAGGTGATTTGGTGGAGACAGTATTCCTTAAATTCTCTTCTGATGGTAGCATTCGGCCTGTGCCCTATGTGGTAGAAAGGCGTGTTTGCTCACATTAAAATGTTAAAATTGTCGAGTGATATTTACTTTCACTGACTATCTGAAATGTCTCAGATGCTTTATTTCATCTCCTTCTGGTACTGGGACAGCCTGCTAACCCAATTATCATCTTTATATACTACATTCTCCTTTTGAAGATACAAGTGTTGTTGTTGTTGTTGATTGTGGTGGTGGTGGTTTTGTTTTGTTGGAGATAAAGTTTCACTGTGAATCTCTGGCTAGCCTAGAGAACACAATGTATACCAAGATGCCCTCAAACTCACTGAGATCCGCCTGTCTCTGTCCCACAAGTACTGGTATAAAAGGTCCTACCGCCATGGCGACACAAAAAGTTCCTTTCTCTCTTTATTTTTTTATTAAAAGTTTGGTGGTGTCCTTGGCAGTCCCTGGCACAGGTCATTCTAAGTCTGGACTATAGGCTCAGAGGTCATGGGGTTGCACAGTTTGGGGGCCATCAGTCTAACGGCATGTACAGAATTTGAGAACATCGATTACACCCCTGGTGACACACAGGTTGAGATTCTAAGAACTGAACGGCAGGCATCACAGTGTGTGCTGGTGATAGCTCACCTAACAGGAATTTCAATTAGCTGGACCATTCCTTTTGGTCGCACGTGGGTTTCACTGAATCACCGATTCATCGCTACGATAATTCTGCAATTCTCTGTGAGTTTACAGTAAGTATACAGAACGCTAAATAATATTTCTTTTCTTTTGGCAGCTTGGGAAATTATGCATCACTTCACGGACGAATATACTGCAAGCCTCACTTTAAACAACTTTTTAAGTCTAAAGGAAATTATGATGAAGGTTTTGGACACAAGCAACATAAAGATCGATGGAATTGCAAAAACCAAAGCAGCTTAGTTGATTTTATTCCTAGCGGAGAGCCCGATGTACGCAAAACCCCTACAGCAGATGTCCTCTTGCTTGGGGCGCTTACTACCCATGCAGATGCTTGCAACAGCAAGCGGCAAGACAATGATTTGAGAAAATGGGGGGACAGGGGGAAATTAAAAATTGTTTGGCCTCCTTGTCAGGAAATGCCTAAGAAAGACTCTCCCCCTGAGGAAGAACTCAAAGTGAATAAAGCTAAGTGGCCGCCTGAAGTGACCATCCCTGTTCCCTCAGAATTTGAAAGAGAGTCGCTGACCGAACATGTGAAGACATTTGAAAGCCAAGGGCAAGAAGAAGATAGAGTCCCTGACGTACAGCCCTGTCAACATGTTTGTCAGAAGGAGAATATTACAGGAACCAAAGAAGTAAATGAGTATGAAGAAAGAAAAGATGAGAAAGAAGCGAAGGAGAAGGTACAGGATACGCTGAAGGATGCGGAGGGCTTGAGAAGTAAGAGAAAAAGTGGGATGGAGTTTAATGACCATAATGCGCATGCTCAGAGTGATAGAAAGGAAAAGAATGCTCGTGCTAATGAACCTGACGGAGCAGACGTTTTACAAGCTACAAGCACCGATGATGAGGGGACGCCAGAAAATCATAGGGAGAACTTCAATAACAATAACAATAACAATTCTGTAGCTGTCTCCTCGTTGAGTAATGGCAGGCAGAAGACATCTATTTCAGAATGTCCTCATCTATTACAGGCAGCCAGTGAAGCAAACTATTACACAAGTGAATACCAAATTAAAAAATTTAACAACGCGTCTAGGATCTCAGAGTTACTTGGTATATTTGAATCTCAAAAGTTGTCCTCCAAGAATGTCCTAGCCTTGGCTCTGGAGCAAAAGGCTGACAGAGGGACTGCAGGCAGTCCCGTGCAGCTGGTACTGGAGCCAGGCTTCCAGCAGGGTTTCTCAGTTAAAGGGGAAAGCCTTGCAGCATCTCCTGATGTAAACCCCTTACACATTAAAGGAAACCATGAAAATAACAAAAACGTACACCTTTTCTTCTCTAACACTGTGAAAATCACCTCTTTTTCCAAGAAACATAACATCCTTGGGTGTGATTTAATGGATTCTGTTGATCAATTTAAAAATATGTCATGCTTGTATTTAAGAGAACTTGGGAAAAATGTCAAATGCTGGCATGGTGAAACCGCAGGAGCGGCTCGGCATGGTGGAAAAATGTGTTTTGATGCTCAGAGCCAAGGGAGTGCGGCTAAGCCTGTGTTTCCCAGCATGCAGTGCCAGGCTCAGCATCTGACTGTGGAAGAGCAGATTAAACGGGACAGGTGCTACAGCGACAGTGAGGCTGACTGAACAGTCTTGGGCCACTTTCAGGCACTCGGGCACTGTGGGGGATGTTCTCAGAGAAGACCCCGGGATCATCGCTAACCTTTTGATGAATTTGTAAAGATCACGTTTCAAATCTCATCTTTCACAGCACATTATTTCTTGTATCGCACTCCATAATTCTTTTTCACAATTCACACGAGACTAGTTTGGATCTGAATGGAATGCTGAGATGAAACAAGGCAGCCATGTTTTCTCCTCAAAGGGCACATGGTCTAAAGTTTTCCTGTGTGGTAAAGTGGAAGAGTCTGTACTGCCGGTGTTCATCGCCACTCTTATACCTTCTCTATAATTTCTGATAAAATAAAATTTTGTCAAACTCCTACGAATCTGTCTTTTATTTTTTTTCTGTCCTATATATTGCCATACCAAGATTTTCAACATTTGAAAAGTATTTAAGAGGCCGGCGGGAGTGGTTGCTCACACCTTTAATCCCGGCACTTAGGAAGCAGAGGCAGGCAGATCTCTGCAGATAAAGTACTTGGTATGTAAACATGAGGCCTAGTATTCAGATTCCCGAGGACCATGTCAAAAGCCAAGGAATACTGGAAGCATCACCCAGAAATTCTCATCAAAAATGCTTCCAGAACATAAGCCAATGAGAAACACCACCAATAAATAGGCTAACATGGAAGTGGAAAATCTAATGAGACCTTAACCCTACACGCAGAGCTACAGAGAGCTAAGGAATGCTGACATTGGGAGAAATAGCCTTTGCTGGGGCACCACACACCAAATAGTCAGTCCTGGAAACTGTAATAATATACAATCTATGTTTCTACTAATCTATTTAGGAATACTTCCCATGCACATGTTCATAGGCAACAATAATTAACAACAGCAGCTACAACAAAACAAGGCCATAAATATTAAAGGGGCAAGGAGGAGTATATGGAAAGGTGTGGGAGGAGGAAATGGAAGGGAGAAATGATGCAATTACTGTAACATCAAAAAATTAAAAATAATAATTTAAAAAATACAAATCAAGGAAAACACAAGAAAGAAAAGTTATTCTCATCCCTTAGGATAAAAAGTATCTGTCCCACTTTCTTAAGGAAGAAAAAAAAAACAACTGTCTTTGTAAAACTGTTAAGAAAGAAAGAAACAAAGAAAGAGAGAGGCAGAGGCAGAGGTGAGACACAGAGAAGGCTAAGGAAGCTGGTTGAACATAAGTCACCAGGCAAGCCATCTGACTGCATCTCCCCATGGTTTCTGCTCCAAACTGCCTAACTTCTCTTAGGGACTAACTGTGACCTGGAAGTCTGAGTCAAGTAAGCCCCGTTCTCCTTTCTTCCCCCTGCCCTCAGCAATAATGCATGTCTAAAAATCTCAGGACTAGAGAGGAAGACACGGGTGGATGGCTAAGAGCCGGCCAACCTAACAGGATCAGTGGCAGATACTGTCTCAAAAACAAGGTAGGTAAAATAAAGTATGGCTTTAAATTAAAAACAACAACAACAACAACAACAACAACAACAACAACAACAAAAATCCTCTTCAGCCGGGTGTGGTGGCGCACGCCTTTAATCCCAGCACTTGGGAGGCAGAGGCAGGCGGATTTCTGAGTTCGAGGCCAGCCTGGTCTACAAAGTGAGTTCCAGGACAGCCAGGGCTATACAGAGAAACACTGTCTTGAAAAAAAAAAAAAAAAAAAAAAAAAAAAAAAACCTCTTCAAATTTGTTTGTTTGTTTGTTTGTTTATAAAGCAGATTGAGATGGAAGAAGGCACCCAGCACTGACTCCAATTTTTCACAGATACCACAGAGACACACTAGCACAATTTTTGGAGGGGCAAATATCTTACTTCTGTCTTCCTACATCAAAGAATGATGTTTAAAACATAAATCAAACCTATATTAAGAGGAAAATTTTTTTATTGATCTATACTTTAAAAACCTTGTTATTGAGAATGTTTTAATAATTATTTTCACTAAACTATCATAAAATATGCCTATAAGAATTCAATAAAAATGTTGAGTTTTCCTTCAACATAGTGTTGAATTGTATATCCAGAATCAAATCAACTGAAGAATTGTAAGAAATCCCTTAAGTTCTACATGTTGGTATTTTTTTGCTTACTCTAAGGAATAGATTAATATAAAGATTGTATGACTACAGTTTGTCAGGCTTTTAAAAATCATATTTGGCAAGATTTGTTTCCCTTGTAATACAAACATTCTTTTGAAAATTTGGCTTCTAAATTATCTGCTGATTTTTGTCTTTCCTCAAATACATCTGATGATTCTGAGAAAAAAATAGCATGAATATAAATGAGTGGCTTTGCATAAATTTGGAATGTACACGTATGGAACAGTCCTTACCCCATGTTCTCCTACATAAACACAAACCGTTGATTTTCTATAAATATAAAACCAAAAGGAAGTCTTGGAAATAATGTCTTTTTAGACAGTCTAGCAAACTCCCTCTTGCAAGTAAGTTCTCAGATAATAGCTGGTACCCAGTACCAGCTCAGTGATGTCTCTACAGCAAAGTGCCATAGGCTGGGGATCTTATTATGTTAAAGCAGAATTAGAGTTTTAAATATTAAGCTTGGGAATGAATATAAAGAAAGCCTGTCAAAAAGAGAATAAGGAGAATAAGACAGACTCAAGGACATAGATGTGGGCCTCTTAAAAGTCTCCATGACTGGGAATTTTAAAGAACAAAATCTTATTTTCTCTTGGTAAGTCTAAGTTCCAGGTCCAGGTAGAAACAAGCTGAGATAGAGGCCCTCCAGGCCTTTCTCCTTGGTTTGTTGGTACCTGTCTAGTCACTGTGATTCTCAAATTATCTTCCCTCTGTGAATTAACACCCCAAAGGACACTGGTTCTTCTATGAAGCATAGAAGTCTCCCTGGGTGTAGACCACCTGTCTGACTTCCTGTAACCTTTCTTAAATATTTAAAGTCTTATTTCCAAATACAGTGACTGTAGGTATTAGGGCTTCAACAGATGCCTTTTATAAGGCTATAATTCAATTCATAGCACACATTTCTATCTAATTTAATAAAATACTGTGAAATTCTGCCAAGAAAATGGTAAACTATGGGGCTATCACAGCAAATTTTTGGTTGAATTGAATTATTACACTCTTCACTGCTCTTCATGAATTCTTGATGACCCAGCACTATTTCTATAGAGGGAAAATTAATTCATGAAAACTCATGACTTGATATCTTAACGTATAGTTTCTTAATACCAGTGATCTTTCTAAAATCTCAAGTCTCGGTTTACAAAAGTCCTCTTGTCAGACTTTGCTCACTTAATCTTTGCAGCAGAGAGGTTTTTTGCACTTATGTCAAGTCTAACATTAAGATAGGCTAGTGTCTGTATCACTGAAAGTATTAATTCCTCTGTTCATTCTTCATGTAAATAGAGTGATGGTTCACGTTAAGTTTTAAGTTTAAAAGGCTGTGCTTAGTCGATCAATAAAAGAAAAATACCTCTAACTTGAAAGCTCCCCTTGCTTGAGGACAAATAACTGCCTTGCACGCTGGGGCCTGTTCCTGTAAGATAACAAGCCCAGCATTTTCACTTCTGTAAACAGGCACAATGGCACCAATCTCACAGGCTGTGTGCTTGATCCTGCGTAGGTGGGAAGTGCTTATGCAGGAAGTATATCACGATGTATTCTTTTCTTTTTCTTTTGCTTTTTATTGGCTCTTTGCAAATTCACATCATGCACCCCAATCTCACTCATCTCTCCCTCCCCCTCTCATAGTCACCCTTGCAATCCCCTCCCCCCAACAGAGAGAAAAAAAAAAAAAAAACCTCTCATTGTGCAAGTTGTAGTGTGTCACAGTGTGTGCCACAGCATAACCTTTTGTCCACACTTCTTGACTTGCAAATGTTCATGGCAAAGACTTGTGGGTCTGGTACCAGGCCTCTGGCTTCTGCTACTCTATCAATCCCACAATCCCACTGGAACTTCTCTTGGATGTCCTGTTGTTGACCTGTGTTGTGCAGATCCTGTAGTTTTGGATCTGTACAACTGATCCCTTCATGTGTTCCAGAAGGTCAATGATGGTGTAGATGTTGGAGTGGTATAATTCAGACCCCTGGATCTGGGTCTGAGCAGAATCCAAGCTGGTCAGTCTGCTCGCATACTCTCAGGGTGGTCACCAGCAACTCCCAAAGTCAGGGCCAGCTCTGTTCTGTTGTCCAGGCAAGGTGCCGGGCCCACTCTCCCAAGTGTTGTAGCCTGTAAGGGACATGGATGGTTCTCTCACTCTAATGACCCCAGGAACAGCTCTCCTGCTTGCCATAGGTGGCAAGGAAGTAGGGATGGGAGGAGGGCGTCTCTCACTCATCCACACCACCTCACAGCAGACAAGAGACAGAGCCGGTTCTCTTGTGCTCACACCCTCAGGGCCTGCAACCCTCATATCCAGAGACAGCTTTACTGTGCTGCCTGCTTTCCCCAGTGCTGCAGCAGGTGAGGAGCAGGGACATCTCTCTTGCTCTCATGATCCCAGGGTTAGCTCTCCCTCCAGCCCTCCAGCCATAGGTGGCAAAGGGCAAGGATTGGTGAGGGAATCTCTGTTGACCATGCTGTGGAATGGCAGACAAATTACAGGGCCAGCTCTCCCATGCTCACACCTTTGGGGTCCACTTACACCCTCAGCTCCAGCATCAGGAACAGCTCGATTGTGCTGCCCAGGCGAGATTCAGGGCAGGCTCTCCCCAGTGCTGGAGCAGATAAGGGGCAGGGACACGTCTCCTTCTCTTATGACCCAATGGAGGACAGCTTTCCTGCCCACCACCAATGATGAGGGTAAAAGGGAGGGGGAGATTTCTTCCTCCATGATGCTACTGCACAGTGGAAAAGAGGCAGAGCAATAGAATGTGGGAGGTTGCAGGTGAGCCGGCCCCTAGCATTGTGGATATGGGAGAGTCAGGATATATTCTTGCCTTTGATTGGAAGAAGGTGGCAAGCCTTGTAGGCTTTGCCTTCATAAGCCCCTATCTAATGTAATTTGGTGCCTTGCTCTGGGAATCCAGGGTGTGGACCTGCTAAGTGCTTAATAAACCTTGCTATAAATTTGGCTCAAAAAAAAAAAAAAAAATGGTAGTGGTGCCCAGAGGGATTAACGATACCAAAGAATTTTTTTTAAAACACTCCTAAGTTGGTTGGAAATGGCATTCTATTATTACTGTTTGCTAAGTTGTCTTTTCTGGCTGATATGCAGGAGTTTGCAAAAATTCAAATGTGCTTTAACAAGCCAAATACAGTTTTATTACTAATGAGATCATTTGTATTATGACAAAATTCTTTCAGCTAAATATCAAGCTTAGTAGCTAAACAACAACAACAAAAAAAATCAGTGACATTTTTATTGTTACAGGGAGAGTATTACTTTGTATTGGTTGTCAAAACAAAGTACCATAGGCTGAGTGAGTGAACCGGTGTAGATGCATTCAATTCTGGAGGCTTGAAATGTGCAAGGTCAAGCTGTCTCCAAGAGTGGTCCCTATCAAGGCCACAGGCTTCATGTCTTCACTTGATTTCATTCTGCATGCTACTGTGTCTAACTTTGTTGCCAGTGGTCAGGGTTGAGCCACTCATTCCAGGTTCTTGCCTCTGATCCAGAGAACTGAAAACCAGGGCTTATGGAGATTTACAAAAGCAGAGAGATAACTTTCTTTGAAGCAGAGCAAAGGTACAGGTGGAAGAGAGAAAACTATTAAGAGTAACGTGAGTAGGATTACTCAAGGGGCCTAAGCTGTAGCCTAGGGTTTTATCTTGATGGGGTGTAGGATGGGGAGTTGGATTAACTCTCAAGGGAGCAGACAAGAGTACGGAAGGAATGATCTACTTTTTGGAGGTTAGAATGCCATGCCTCTAACTCAGAGACATTCTTTTCAGTAGAAATCCTAAAGAGTGGCTAAAATGATGTTTGTCTTTCTAATGCTCGCAGGGAAATGGGGGGGTATGGTCAAAAGCCAACTATAAGGGTCTCCAAGGCTACCAATGTCTGACTACCTAAAACTAAGGGTTAAAAAACGTATATATTCATATATGTGTGTGTGTAGAGAGACAGACAGACAGACAGACAGACAGAGAGAGAGAGAGAGAGAGAGACAGAGACAGAGACAGAGACAGAGACAGAGACAGAGACAGAGACACAGAGAGAAGGAGAGCACTTGAAAGCCCATCTCTGTTTCTCAGAGGTACATGTGTTTAGTGTTCAATGCAAGACAAAAAGACAGAATAAGGGATCAGGGGACCATGCCTAGAGAAAATAGATTCTCCCTCTATTAGGAAGCATGATCTAATACCCTAATACTCTTCATTTAGACAAGGGGCTTTATTTAAATTCCTTTATCATTTAAATTAGTGTTGTTGTGAATTAAGGGGAAGGTCATGGGAGAAGTGGGAGGGGAAGAGAGAGAGGTAGAAATAATATCCACACAGGACTTACGTGTGAAATTATTTTAACAAGTAAGTTATAAAAAAATTAATCTTAAATATGAATCTTAGAGGGGCACAATTCTGCCCCTGACACTGTTAGTTTTTAAACTATTAGCCCTATGAAATAATTTTCCAGTAATTGTCGTCTTAGGATTTAAACCACAGAACTACATAAAGCAGATTTATGTTATGAAATTAATATTTCTGGGAACACAATTCTCTGATCAAGGTAGGCTCGTGGCAGACCAAGCGCTATGTAGAAGACACCGTGCTGGGCAGATTTGGTGAATAAGAACTTTCGTGGTATTTATTCATGACGAGGCTTCCCAATGTATCTTGTAAAAAATGTTCCACCTCGGAGAAAATTGTGCTGAATTGTCTCTTGCAGCTTTCACACCATCAATCCTTGTGACAGATTTGGGGCTCCAGGCAGCACAGTCTCTAGAATGGGACAATGGTTTTCTCACAGTGCCATAAAGCTGAAGGATACGAACCCTCCACCCATTCTCAAATGTGTAGCCACCGTGCATCTAGGATCTTTCCCTCCAAACAATTGCCTACACACCTCTGTAGAGTAATTTCTACACACCTCTATAGAGTAATTTCTAAGGGCATATTAATTTTTCAAAGAACCTGAAAAAAAAAAAAAACACTCATGTCTTCAGTTGTAGTTCTTTTGTTACATATTGACTGGCTGGTTTCTGACCAGCACAGTAGAAAAGTTTTCCCATCACCAAAATAGAGGCTTCAAAAGGTAATCACAGACTTTAAGGTGAAAGATCTCTCTCTCTCTCTCTCTCTCTCTCTCTCTCTCTCTCTCTCTCTCTCTCTCTCTCTCTCTCTGTCTGTCTCATAAACAAGGATGATTTCTAAACTTACCACTATGCCATCTGTTTTTCAAAATATTAATTGATGTTAAAGCCACAAACTACAGATACTCAGATTCAAATTCGTCAATCCAGGAAAGCATAGAGAATTGCTAATGAACCCTGAGCCTCAGTCTCCAGGAAGTTAGAAGCTATTTCGGAACAGACATACTCTAACAAGTAATTTAGCCTCACTGTGTCCGTGGCTATTGGAGGCTGTTGAGTACCATGGAGATTCTCAGGGTTTTGTGTCCTGGGAAAAGATGTTGGACTGGTGCTTGTGGACAGTAGTTCAAATATTGGATGTCCAAAGAGATGAACTGGAGCCTAGCTGAGATGAAGATTAGAAGTTCAAGGGCATCATGTTGAGTGGGGAGGGACCATTATGAATCAGTTGCTTAGTGTGAGTTTTCTTGGTCATTGGCACAGAGCTGCACCTCTAGAGGCCCTGGCTGTTACATGTGGGTCTTAGGGCTAGGCTCCAGTTCTTCCTCCTGGCCAACTGGTTTCTTTCATATGCTAATCTCCTGCCCACTTCACTTGCCTACCTCATCAGCACCCATTAAACCCTGTGGCTAATTTAAGCTGCTTCCCATCGTCCATTGCCAGAGGATATTTTTCTCCTAAATTATTTTGAGAAAATTTGAAAGTCACAAATATTTGTATATAAATGAAGCTGTAGGGGGAAACCATGTTAAAATACCTATAGGTTGACATTAGCATTTAGTGTAGCACTTTCTGTTGGCAGTAAAAAGACTGGGACATGGATAGAAAGCTTTATGAGTTTTCAGGGTGGCATCATACAGTCACTCCACTAGTATTTTTGGAGCCATTGATAGTGTAGGGAGAGCGAATAAGAAAAGAAATTAGTTAAATCTTTATCTTCCCCCACATGAAGCCCTCAGACAAGGAAGAGACATTCAAATAGAGAAAAATTACAGTGTCAAATATAGATCTGAGACGCTCAGGAAAACAGGTTTCTTTGTTTCTTTTGTTGATTGTTTCTTTAGTTTTTAACTATAATATGGTGGCATAAAAGGAGATGGTTGCACAAAGTATTTGAAGTTTGTCAAACAGCCTCAATTTTTCTCTTTTTTTAAACAGTATTTTTATTTAGTCTTTGAGAGTTTCAAACAGCGTATGTCTTAGTCAGGGCTTCTATTCCTGCACAAATATCATGGCCAAGAAGCAGTTGGGGGAGGAAAGGGTTTATTCAGCTTACATTTCCACATTGCTGTTCATCACTGAAGAAGTCAGGACTGGAACTCAAGCAGGTCAGGGAGCAGGAGCTGATGCAGAGGCCATGGAGGGATGTTCTTTACTGGCTTGCTTCCCCTGGCTTGCTCAGCTTG
>NC_034592.1:53634506-53637982 GCF_900095145.1 Mus pahari
ACACACACACACACACACACACACACACACACACACTTTCTTAAAAATCTTGACTTTGGGGTGGGGGTTTGAAGAGGGCCAGGTTTCGCTCTAGTTCTGGCTACCCAGGAAGTTACTGTGTAAGTCAGGGTAGTCTTAAATTCATAGAGATCTGCCTGCCTCTGCCTCCTGCTCCAATCAAAAGTATAGGCCCTCATACTTAGAGGCTTGGATATTATTACTTAATCATAAGTTTTGAGTGTGCAATTTATGATATCCAGTGAAGATTCCTCTTCAAAACTAAAGGCCTTCTTCCACAAAACCTAAGATTGTGGTTTGCATACCAATTTACCTCTTAGATCCATTAGCAAGATTGCTTCTGCTGATAAGAGTCAGACATTCAACAGAAGTCACCTCAGATGCCCCATGGGGTCAGCTGAGGCATCCTTTGAGATCCTCCTCTGATAAACTTCAATCTCTTCCTCTTTCATGGTAGCAGGAACACAAAGTCCAATGAACTCCTTTACCATTCATCTCTAGTTTAATGTCTGGTCCTTGAAGAACCCAGCATGGACCTCCTGCTGTCATTCAAGAAGAGTGATTTTGGGATGGTATTTTAGGAAGAAATCATTTTTCTGTCTGTCTGGCAGTGGGCACAAGGTGGCAGTGTTAGAACTCTTAGCTAAGTGCACTGGGTGGCTAGGTTGGTTGAATACATGACTCCTGGTGCCTTGTATCAAATATTTGAACAAATGAAGAAAGGAGCAGTTTTGAAAATTAAAATAAAATGGAGTCGGGTTAACGGCCATTGTTGAACCCATTGAGATCATCCAAGAACTGAAAGTTGAAAGCTTGCAATTGGACTTGAGAGTAGAGGAGCATGGCCTCAAATAAATCCTTTGGCTAACACTAGGGAAGGTTTGTTCGTTTAATAAGATATGCAATGTGGATAGGAATAGATGGCTGACAACCCTAAAATACTAGAGCCAGAGTCTTCAGAGCCCCTGATTTAACAGAATTTCCCTCCAAAGCTCAAGCTGCCACAAGACCAACCACTAAGGATCTACACCCAACCATTAGAGCAACTAAAGAGACAAGCAAGAGTGAATAATAGAGAGAGGCCATCCTGCAAATTGGTCATCTTGCAAGAGGAAGAGATACAGGGGACAGTATCTCAAGTCTAGTTTCAGGGTATTGACTTGAGGTTTAGGTATAAACAGAGGGAAGGTGTCCATAATTAAGTATTCCTGATAAGGTATGGCCCACATAACCTTAATCCATCCTTATTCCGGTGCCAGCTCTGAAAGCTGGATAAAGGATAGATAGATAGATAAGGGCTGCTCTCAAAGATAATTGTACTTACCAAGGGTAGGGTTGGGTTGGGTGGGTGGGCGGGGTGTGACTGCTCCAGAGGTTTTACCCTTCTAGAAACTCAAGATGACTCAGGGGAAGAAGTTAAGATAGGAATCATTATCTCTGCCTCCTGTACAGACTCAAAATGAAGCCGGAGATAGCACACCTTCATTCTGCTTTCCCTTACCATATAGACTCAAACTGTTAAAAAAAAAAAAAAAGCCGTATAGAGTGCCTACTTCTTCATATATAGGTAACTCTTTCTCTGTTTGGCTGCATTGTCGAGCCTTAGTACAAACTAACAGCCAAGGATGGTCTCAGAGAGTAAGGAAGAGGTTATCACTCAGACAGCAAAAACACTAGGCTAAGTGTTAGAAGTACACAACAGTTAATAACTGTCGTCTATACATGCATTGGGCCACTTTCACATCTTTCCTGGAGGGAGGATGCAGGACCAGAAAAGCCTCTGACCATTTACAGAAGAAGAAAGAAGATGCATGTCCTGGCTAGTTTTATGTCAACTCGACACAAGCTAGAGTCATTTGAAGGAAGTGAATCTCAATTGAGAAAATGCCTCCCCTCCATAAGATCCAGCTGAAGGGCAGTATTGATGGGGGAAGGCCTAGCCCATGGTGGTGGTGCCATCACTGAGCTGGTGGTTCTGGGTTCTGTAAGGAAGCAAGCTGAGAGATCCGGGCGGTGGTGGCGCATGCCTTTAATCTCAGCACTTGGGAGGCAGAGGCAGGCGGATTTCTGAGTTTGAGGCCAACCTGGTCTACAAAGTTAGTTCTAGGACAGCCAGGGCTATACAGAGAAACCATGTCTCAAAAAACAAACAAACAAACAACAACAACAACAACAACAAAAGCAAGCTGAGAACAGCCTTGAGAGCAAGCCAATGAGCAACTCCCCTTCATGGCCTCTGCCTGGAGGACCCTGCCCTATCTCAGTGTTTTTAACCCCACTTCCTTCAATGGTGGACTATGACATGAAAGTAGAAGCCAAATAAACCCTTTCCTCCCCACTTACTTTTGGTTATGATGTTTCATGGAAGCAATGGAAACTAAGACAATACAGGAGCAGAGACATGCAATTTAAGTGCCTACAGTGCCTTGTGGACCCTCTCTCAAAGAGAAACTGATAAAACTACAGGCCTCCCCACCTCTCCTTGTATACATCACTTCTTTTTTTTTTCTTGTCCTTTTTTTTCATGTTATTTTTTTTATTTGTTTGTCTTTTGTTCTCTTTTATTGGGTATTTTCTTAATTTACATTTCAAACGTGATCCCCTTTCCAGGTCTCCCCTCTAGAACCCCCTATTCCATGCCCCCTCCCCCTGCTTCACCACCCTCTGCGGCCTCACCTCCCTGGCATCCCCCTACAATGGGGCATCGAAACTCTCAGGTCCAGGCCTCTCCTCCCACTGATGTTCAACAAGGCCATCCTCTGACATATATGAGGCTGGAGCCATGGGTCCCTCCATGCGAACTCTTTTGTTGGTGGTCCAGTCCCTGGGGAGCTCCAGGGAGTCTGGCCAGTTAACACTGTTGCTCTCCCGCATGGGGCTGCAAGCACACTCAGTTCCTTCAGTCCCTTCTCCTACTCCTCCATCAGGAACCCCAGCTCAGTCCAATGGTTGGCTGCGACCATCCACCTCCGTATTTGTCAGGCTCTGGCAGAGCCTCTCAGGAGACAGCCATATCAGGCTCCAGTCAGCAAGCACTTCCTGGCATCCACAATAGCGTTCAGGTTTGGCAACTGTATAAGGGATGGATCCCCAGGTAGGGCAGTCTCTGGGTAGCCTTTTCTTCAGTCCCTGTTCCACATTTCATTTCCATATATCCTCCTGTGAGTATTTTGTTCCTCCCTGTAAGAAGCACTGAAGCATCCACACTTTCGTCTTCCTTCTTCTTAGGCTTCATATGGTCTGTGATATACTTCACTTCTTCTGCAGTGTCTCATACCAACATTTGAACACCAGGGTCTGGAATTAAAGAGACACTGGTGGGAACAGACAATGGATTACTGATTGAAGGGCATGCGCATAGATAAATGCGTGCGCAGACACATACACACACACACACACACACACACACACACACACACACACACGGAGGGAGGGAAGGAGGGAGGGAGGGAGGGAGG
>NC_034592.1:53638017-53663695 GCF_900095145.1 Mus pahari
AGGGAGGGAGGGAGGGAGGGAGGGAGGGAGGGAGGGAGGGAGAGAGAGCACTAAGTGGCTCCAAGAAAGTACGACCTTGCTCTTTCGAAGCAATGCAGTCTGTGAGCTGCCTGCATATCCTGTAACCAGCACAGTTTGTCTTGACAACACAGAAAAACCATGAAGCTATACTAACCCTTCCCTCAAACTATGTTTTTTACTTAGCATCGTCTTTAATGAAGACTTAAAAGCTTGAAGGGGTTTAAAAAAATGGCAATCACCATTATTACATCAGTCTTCTCACTTGCTACACATTTTGCGAGGTGATGACAAATGATAAACTTGCATGTTGGACAATATTCCCCATTAAGTCGTTTCTCTTTGACAGCAAAGCACGCTACTCAAATACTGTAACCAATGAAAATACCTTTCTCGATGTCCTTATTTGCTTATACACAGAATTGGTTGTGTTTCTCTACCCCCCCCCTCAAATTAGTTAAAAGGTGAATTTTAAAATAATTCTTTCTTGAACTCTACCTAACCGAGAATATTTATTGCTCAATAAAAGCTTCAATGGCTTTGTAATTGAGATGATATATAAAACATAATTAACACTGGCAATCTCTAAGAACAAATAATGGCAAAATTATTAAATGTCATGCCCCAACTCATTAACTGATTTTAAAAAGCTTAATTCCTTAATTCCCGAGTTCAATGCTCTGTGTATGTTTAAATATATGAATGTGAATATGAGGATGTATTTAGGAAAACAGCAATATCAGCAGTATCAGCAATTTTTAGTGCTGTTCATCCTGTTTCCAGGAAATCAACACATTTGCTGTAAATGTCATCAAGTCACCAACTCTGAATACAAATTTCTTATAAATGAATAAAAAATACTAGTGTGGAAGGATGAAAGATAGCCTAGCTTCCAGTTGAGTTAAGACTCGAAACCCCGGAGACCTTGAAGGGAAGGTAGGCATTTCGTCTGTTCCCGGGCACCAAGTCCCTGTCACTAGTCAAAGCCCTCCCCCCGCCCCCATAGATTTGTGGCCATCAGTCACATAAGGGCAACGCCCCAAGCCCCTCCACAGGTAAAGGACCATAACCTGTGGTCACTTAGGCTCAAGACAGATCTCCATTTTAATGAGGTACCTAAAGCCTGGAGGGCTTTGTCAATAAGCTTTCCTTCCCAGACATTCCTTCCTGCAAAAGTATTTAACCACAGGACCGCCCTGAGAAAGGGGGTGCGGTTTCACTCATCTACTTCTGCCAGGACAATAAATGTCTTAATACCATGGACTGCCTCTTTTCATCAGTGTCCGCCATGGGGAGGCATGGAGAAGGCCTTGCATATAGAGCCTTCTAAACTCCAGTAGAAGTCCTCTCTGTGCTCCCAGCCACAGCCACAGCCACGTCAAGCCCAAGCCAATCACGGACAAGCCAAGGACTCTCCCAGCAGGACCAGCCAGAGCTCCCTATTTTCCCCCTTGGCCCTGGGCTAGATCCCCGGACCCCAACTCCATTCTCAGCGCCTCACCTGAGAACCTAAGAACCAGATGGCCCCAGCCTTCCTGCAGGCCCAGGGACCCCAACCAGCTTCAGCTGTCTCGTTCCTCAGACTGGGCTCCCCCACTCCTGGAGCAGTGTCCCCGGGCTGCCCTACAGTCCAACACCTGCCTGTCTACAACGTGGGGCAAGCCTGATGAACTTCCTGCACCCTGCCTCTCTCAGCAGCCGAGCCCCGTGGTGAAACAGTTGACAAATTTTTATCTTCTCAGTGACAGTAATCGGTTTCTACACTTTATTTCTCTCCATCTGAGAGATTCCTGCATTGAGCTGCGGTGTTCGGTACAGTAATGGTGTGTATGTACACAGATGCATACCATTTAACCTGATGTAAGCACGCTGTACTTGCTCAGTGTGCCCCACTAATCTCGAATAATTCCACCCATGCCCAAGACTTCAAGTATCTCTTTAATGTCAATGGCTCCTGCATATCCACTGCCTCCCTTTCTCCCTCCTCTCAACTCTGGAATCATGTAAATAATTGCTAGTTGATACTCTCTCTTAAATATTTCCATGACACTTTAAATGCACTGTGTGCGAATGAAAGCACCTCCCACATCCAACCTCAGATCCCTTTCTCTTCCAATATGTCGAATTCAGACACCATCAGTATCTTACCAGTTTCTAAGAACACACAGGAGCCATACTTCACATTCTTACGTCTTCCATGCATTTCCAACTGAAATCTCTAACTGAGCACATTTGATTTCATTCTGTAAGCATGTCTTTCATCTTTCTTTCACCTTTTTCTGCCCAGTACCCATCTCATTTCTCATTACCTCCTGCTTTCACATTTAGCTAAAAATTTTGATAAGGACTGGGCTCTGAGTTTATAATTCAGGTTTTCCCAACTCCTACTAAAAACGTTTAGCACATACTTATGATGCCATACACATACTTGAGTCTTCCTTAAAACTCTTAGAGCAACGCAGGGGAATTATAAGGCTATGATTGGAATAGTATGTGACCTATTAACCACAGACTGTGCTGATAGTACATCTCATCAATAGTTCCAAAAGAGCTGCCATTCTAGACAGGATGGCAAATAAAGGTAGCAATGGCATCCCCGGACTAAGCAAGGAGCAAGTGTTGTCTAGTCATCATTGCGCATAAAGCTAGGCAAACTCTGCAGGACATGTAAGTGCTATGCTATTGTAAGATAGTAAAAATCAGCATAATATCAAAAACATACACACATAGACACAATCTCTAATGATGCTCACTATAATAGTTTTTCAAGTGTTCATTTTGCCCACATACTAGATGTTTTTGTATTTTATTTTACATTTACTATTATTACTATTGTGAGTGGTGTGTGTGGGCGCAGGTATGCATGTGTAGGGCACCGGTGGAGGGGAGAAGGTACAGGATGCAGTTAGTTTTCTCTTCCACCTTTCCATAGGTTACAGGGATCAAGTTCAGGTTGTCAGGATTATTTGACAAGTGTCTTTCTGCTGAGCCAGCTTGCTGGTCCCAGAAGTTTATATTTTTTGTTCATTAACTTTTTTAGATTATTTAGATATAACCAAACACTGGGATAATGGTAAGTTTTTGACTCAAAAATTTCAAAAATATACCTGTAACCAAACTAGTGTTATATGGAAAAATTTAAATGAGCCTTATGTTTAAGGTATAATATTATGTTTAAGGTATAATAATTCACATGATAATATGTCTATTATTTTCATTGGCTATAGAAGCATATGATATATTTATGATTGTTTAAGCAAATGATTAAAATTTCTGAGCTCAAAAGGTATGGGGAGATTACTATAAGGTAATGAAAAGAAAATAAAAAGTCGAGATTATTATTTAACTAGAAATTTAAGACATACTTGGAATCAATTATAAACTATGAATGTCCATATAAAAATAATATAAATTGAGATGAAAGTATAACTAATGGTAATGTGCTAACCTATCATACACAATGCTCTAGATTTGATCCCTAGTGCGCGCGTGCACACACACACACACACACATACACAGTATCATGCATTTGTCCTTTGCTGTGAATGAAACTCAAAGCAGCAAGGACAAATATCATGATCCTTGACTTCCTTTCCTTCAGGAATATCCCTTGGATATGACATAAGGATTTACTATTATGAGTAGAGGGTATGTGTCAAGTTACCTGATGAAGTTTGATTGCTTGACAGATTAATATTAGTTCTCATGGACAAAACATCCACCAAGTATGACTACTTTATAAAAATGGCTTGAGTTTATTACATCCACAAGAATATGCAAATATTCACACATATGCATGTATATAAATATCTCCCAGTCTTGTCATTATAAATATGAAGAAGTGCAAGTCTGTACACATCACATTTTTTACATTACACTTGTACTTTGCTAGTGTGCATTAAAGAATCTCTGTGTGTACACTTTTGTCTGTACTCTCACACACTACGCCACGAATATTGTCCAGTGCCCGCGCCAGAGTATTCCAAAGGCACATGTGTGATGCAAAATAAGAACAGTCTAAAGGAAAAAGGTTCTTTATTGAAAATGTCATCAACTGCTGGGAAAGAATGTGAAGGAAATACATCAATTCCCCTGGCTCCCTTAAAGGCAAGCACAAAGCAGAACTGCTCTTTTTAAATCGATGAAATTAACAAAAGCAATTGAATGTGGCAGAGAGGAGATGTCAGGTAGGAACCCGCACATGTGGGACCTGAAGGCTGTGAATAACTTGGAGAAAGACATCAATGCCTCTGTTGCCGGCGATTACCTCACTCTCTGTGTGGCTGTAAAACACAGTAGCAGTTTGTCCCTGTGCCAGGAAACGCCAGAACTTTAAACATTCAGCCCTAGTTATGTGAAATAGAACAGGAACTATTTGCCCTAAATACTAAGCCTTTTAATTTTAAGAGTTATGAAATATTTAAGCCAGAAATATTCCCAGACTGGAAGATGTTTAAATGGCTGCTTTAGAGTGAAGAAAGGAAAAAAAGCACATGCCTATTTTTTAATTCATAAGAAAATTATTAAATCACTGGCTTTTCAAAGAGCCCACTTTCAATTACCCACAGAGAGATCGCCTACAGAAAATGTTAAAACTCCAGGCTGGCATCTCCATCCGGCCCAGACCAGAGCATCCCTCTGCTTGCAATACAGTCCTCAGGGAACAGGAACGAACTTCAATATCAGCAGAAGTAAAACATAATGGCCACATTTAGAGAATAATTCCCACTGATATTTTCATTCCTGCGCAGAAGGAAGTCGTGAGTGTGCCGGCTCACCTGGATGTCTGAGGCTGCTCTCACAGGCTGCCTTTTGCAATGGCAGTCTCCTGTCTCAGAGTCTTTCGTACTCTGGGCTTCCCTCCCGTGTCAGTCTTCTTAGCTTCTGTCATTAGTTCTGGCCTCTGTCTATGTTAAGGCTAGGACACAGTGACTACTCAATGTATGTTTTGTGGGGAGGAAAAGACAAAGAACTCGGAGGGGTACAAAGGGGAAGGGAGGGAAGGACATGCCAGGCTCTTAAGTGAAGCGAGTAGAAACACTAGTCTGTCCCCAAGGCTACCCATAGTAGAGTCAGGGGCTAAAGCCTGAAGGAAAGGAAGGCAAAACTGATGCATACTTAAATTTTGTGCAAGTTCAGACTAAACATAACAGTTCGATTTTATATAAATAAATACATACATACATACATACTATCTATCTATCTATCTATCTATATATATATATTCAATACTTGGGACACATGTTAGCAATATGTCATGTGGCTAGCTTACACGATCAGGTTTTTAAAAGATATGTCTGAGAAAATACACCAATCCCTGAAGAAATGTTTTTCCCCAGGTCATTCTCTCAGAAGCAGAATGACTACAGGGAGATGTGGGTTATCATGGGGACACTGACCAAAATGAGAATTCTTAAGACTAATCTAGAGTATCAAAATAGTAAAAATACATACGTAACAAAAAAGCTACTTAGTAAAACAACATATGTGTGTATGTGTCATGTGTGTATGTTTGTATCTATGTATGTATCTATGTATATATGCATGTGTTTCTGTGTGTATGTATGTGCCGTGGTTATGTATGTAGTTTTGTATGTGTGTGCATGTGGGTGCTTTGTGTACATGTGTTTGTGTGTGTTATGTATGTATCTGTGTCTGCCTTTATGCATACATGCATTTGTATGCTTATATGTGTTTGTGTGTATGCATATACATATATATATTTGTTTTCACTTCAATAGCAGTGGTAAGAAGCAGTCTGAACATTTTTATTTATTGGCATGATCTCACTGGGTGGCCTGGAATTCTCTAGGTAGATCAAGTTGACCTCAAACTCACAGTGATTCTCTGCCCCCAACCCCCTGCATGATAGGATTAAGTGTGTGCACTGCCTCAACCAGCTCTTCTTTTAGTGCCTGTAAATTAATATTATTACTATTTGTAGATAGAGCAACAATAAACATGAATTTGTAATTATGCCTGTATTGGATATTGAGTTCTATGAGTCTATGCCCAGGAGTGGAATGGTATCTGAGCAGATCCCTTAAACTATCTGTGTGATGATTTTATTTGTGAGTTAGTTCAAATACGATGTATCAAATACATAAATACTGTTTAAAGGTTGTGAATTGTAGATGCAGAGTCTCCTTTAACAGGGCTCCATAGATACACTTGTGAGGTTGAACAACACGGATCTAGAGGAGCGAACTTCAGAGATTACAGTAGGCAGCACAGAGCCTGGCAAGCAGAACAGAAGGTCAGAGGGATACGCAGGGAATAAAAACTGAGTCTCGAGGGGAACTGGGAGTTGAATGTAGCTGTAGAAGGCTTAGGAGACTGGCCGGCAGGAAACAGAGCAAGAAACAAGCTTCAATGGCTCAGCACAGCAAGGATACAAAGCAACCAAGGCCCCTGGTGTGAGTGCCTAGGAAAACCTAACTTCTTAATGCTCCCAAGATTGACACAGAGAAGTCTTTCAGAATCCCCTGTCAGACATGGGCCTGCAAGTGTCTGGAAAGCGGAGTTCCTGGTAAAGACAGACCTTCAGCAGGGGTTAACAACGCTATGACTCCAGTCTCATATTCTGAAGGGATCACAGGTACCTAGATGACAGACATACGGTGGGAAAGACATTCTAAATCCAAACACGAACGGTTTTAGCCTTGGCACTGTCTCCTGCTTTGCATTATCTTTGACCTCTCTCCCTTTTGCTGGAGCAGATGATGGGAAATTGCACATTTTCGGAGCCAGGCAAAAAAGCACCTGACAAATGCATGTGTCACCTAATGCTGCTGCTGCTAACACTGCACTGGTGCTGTTTTGTCCCTCTGCCCTCTGCGGAGACACATCTGCTGTTCTGCTGTTTCAATTTAGTCTTATGATGCCTGTCCATATTTTGAGTGTCCCCTTGTAATTTTCCATGCAGTTATTCAAATTGCATCCCTGGTGAAGCTTTATAAGTATAAAAATCTGGGGGTAGTTTTGCAAATGTGAATTTTATCTTCTGTAAGTGCCTTCGCTTTCTTAGCTGGCCCAGGCCACCTGAAATGGCCTTGAGGAATTAAATCAGGCTAGGTTGGAGGGGGCCACAGAACAACTGAGGATGTGACAATTGTATTGAGAGTAATCAGATATTTTAGACTTTTATTAAAAACAGAATATAATGGCCATCGCCAGGATCGATACAGTTGTAGTTGCCAGGATACAATGACGTTTGCAAGGTACACAGGGTGCACAAGATTAATGTCTAAGACCAATTGTCCTGTCAACGCTTCCTTGCTGCCTTGACTTACAAGGGAACATACAGATAAACACAAAGCTGCCTCAAATCTTCACTGCCTGAGGGAGTGCATCCGTCTCTCAGGAACTAGAAGGCACAGGGAACCTCAGGAGCCACGGACACTAACCTGAAAAACCTGTGACACCTGCCTCTCAACACAGCTAGTCCAAGCTAACACCATGGTGCCCTGCAACCTTCATTCCCTGTTTGCAAATGTGTTGAAAGGTGCATAGTTTATTATTATTAAAAAGAATACAAAAATAGTCTTTTATATCCTGCATACATGGAACAAAATATATTGTTAATATATGCATGGCTAGTTTTCTCATTCAAGAATTAAAATTTAGTAGTATTTATAGAGATGCCTGGCTTTAATGCCTAATAAGGCACAGATGTTTTTGAAATCCTCTTAGAATTCTAATTGTTAAATTACACTTCAAACATTTAACTAACAAGTTAATTCCAGCTCATATTAGATAAAAAATTACTAGCACCTGTTATACATAGTAAGCTGGAAGAGTTTAGGGAGAAAGGAAAAGCTTGTGGAAGAGAAGGTGGAAGTTTATTTTTTTCCTTGTAAAATAAATAATTTAGAAGAGAGGAAGCTGGAGCTCAGTTGATACATTTACCCTGTGATGGGGCTGACTTCTTCAGCGCTGATGTTTAAAAGGCATCATTGACCTGCCATAAAAGTGGGTTTATATTTTGAGAGCTTTATTACACTGTATTTAAAACTATATGCATTTTGCATAACTTGTCAAAGTGGATTAAAAAAAAAAAAAGGCTCTCGCACTCTTCATTTAGATTTTACTTTGTTGAATTTTTATTATGGACCAGATGGAAGAAATGGAAGTTTCTGTTTCGCTACATCAGAATCTCCAGAAACCGAGCTGTGGTTAACTGAGCTAACTTCATCTCTGCTGCCTCCTCAGGGGTGCTATTCTTCTGGTTTTCTTTCCTATCCTCCACTTAGACCCATCCCTTTCTTGCCCTTTCCCATCTCATTTCTCTTAAAGGAAATGGATCCTCTCTAGACCAGGATTTTTTTTTTTCCTGCCTACTGTGCAGTTCCTCTCGTTCAAAGTTAAGCTACCTGGAAACATTTAATCTTAGTTGAAGAGATGCTTTCTTGCTTTTTATTCATTGTTCCTCCAATTGTAAGCTGGAATCACCCTGGAACATGGCAACTTTGTTACTGAACCCACAATCTCGTTCACCCTATTTCCCTCCCTCCTTCTCTCTTCCCCTCTGTCTCTCTCCCTCCTGTTTCTTGTGTTTTTAGCATGGTTGTATCCTCCATTACAAGAATAAAGGTGCTCAAGAATAGAAAGCCCAAGGCGTAGACCTTATAGGGGCTTCAGCAAGAACTGTGTATGGATGTAAACAAGGTGCCAGGACAGAACACATGAATGCTGATGGTCAGAAAGCAAGAAAGCATACTAGTATCTGGAGCTTCCAAAAGTAAACTAAACAATAACAACAAACGAAGAATATCATCAAAATACATGCTCATTAAGTACATAAATTCATAAAGAATAAGGACAGTCTCAAAGTTTTAAAACACTACTTTGTTTTAATCCCACCAAAATAAAAAGTGGGAATTTAGATTTTTAAAAATAGCTGATATGAACATTAGAGTCAACCAATCAGATAAAAAAATTTTTACTAAATAAAGATACCAGAAGCATCTTGGGACTGAGATTAAGAAAACATTAATCTGATTTCCAGATTAAAAAAGAAGAAGACAGTTTGTGGTACTATTTCCCTCTCATGTCTAATGTTTATATTTGGGATGTTATGAGGGTGGCATTTTTTTTCTTTTCTTTTCTCTTTTTTCTGTTGCTATAACAAACCATTAGCTACTTAGTGGCTAAAATAGTGCAAATATATAATGTTACAGTTCTGGAAAATATAAAACTCCTAAATGAAAACAAAACAAAGCAAAGATTATCTTCCTCAGTGGCTATAAGAAAGAACTAGTCTCTTGCTTTCAGATTCTAGAAGCCCCCAGAACCCTTGACACTGGTGCACTAGAAAACAGGACATTAAGAACATGAATCTAACTCACAATTTTCACATAATTGCGTGTATATCACTTGTTCATAGTAGTTAATATATCATCAGGACATAGAGATGAGGGCTGCCTATGTATATTTTTGGAAAGATTAACCTGTCTATAAGAGAGAATATCAAAAGAATTATAAATATTAGGAAATTTTCTGAGCATCATTCACTAACACTGGAGTCTCCTTTCTATTAGATAAATTAATTTTATATGGACCCACATGCCACACGCAAGCTTTCATCCGGTCTTTAAACTATACAGGTAAGATAGGACATCCATGCTGATAGACCCACAGAGGCTCCTGGGAGAGCATGGATTACTGGTGGGGACAATGATAGTGTGTAACATATTTACAAAGCAAAGCTATGTTTTTAGTTTTATGTTAATGTTTTTCTTTATAATTGATACATAAAATCATTGAAAATTTATACCTATTGATATGGTTACATTTGATGCTTCAGTTTACATATATATTATATGATGTTTGAATCAGGTTAAATATAACCTGTCTGCTCTTCATTCGTTCATTCATTCATTCATTTCTTTATTCTCTCATACACTGAACCCTAACCACAGTTTTCCTTCCCTCCACTTCCCCCAGTTGTTTCCCTCAATCTTCCTTCTCCCTCAGATTCACTGTTCCTCTCCTTAACTTCAGAAGAGAGCAGGCCTCCCAGTCATATCAACCAAAGATGGCATATGTTACCAAAAGACTATGCAAAACCCCTCATATCAAGGACAGGCAAGGTAAGCTGTAGAAAGAAAGGTGTCCCAAAGGCAGGCAAAAGAATCACAGACAGAACCACTCCCAACTGTTATGAGTTCCACAAGAACAAAACCATGACATAGATGCAGAGAACCTAGCACAGTCCCATCTAGACTCTGTGATTGGTGCTTTAGTCTCTATGAGCCCTATTTTTAGATAGGGTTCATTGACTAACCATCCTGAGAACCCTGCTCTCCTCAACCTCTGGTAACCATCCTTCTGTTCTCGACTTCCATTTAATTCACACTTCACATAGGAACAAGATCATGTGATTTTCGCTTATTTTGCTTAATATAATGGTCTCCAGTTCCACCCAAATTGTTGCAAATGCATTTCATTTCACTTTTGTGGCTGTAGAGTATCCCTCTGTATATGTGCATTACATTTTCTTTTCTCACTCATAATTTGATGAACACATAGATTATTTCTAGTTTTGTGGCTAATATGGTTGATGTACCCGTAAGTATGAAAGTGCAGATGTCTCATTAGAACACTGGTTTTATTTCCTTTGGATACATATCCCATAATGAGATTTCTGAGTCACATGGCAGTTCTAGTTGTAATAAATTTACAAATTTCCATACCTGTTTTCATAATGGCTGTATAAATTTACCTTTGTATTGACGGTGTTTAACGGTTTACATTTTCTCCACATCTTCATCAGATTATCTTTTGGCTTCTTTTGTCTTTCTGATGATAGCCAAGCTTACTGGGATGAGGGGATGTCTCATTACGATTTCTGTGTGTGGGTGGGTGGATTTTGGTGTTGTAGTTTTTTGGTTTTGTTTTTTGAGTTTTGTGTGTGTTTGTGTGTGTGTGTGTGTGTGTGTGTGTGTGTGTGTGTGTAAAGGATTATGTTGTGTATCCCTGGATGGTCTATAATACATGATTGTTAATCTTTTTACTGGTAGGATACAAGCATGCAACATCATGCCCAATTTTTCCATAGTTATAATTATCATTTCATTTATTAATGATGCTGGTAATTGATATTTATTTATTTATTTATATTTTTAGGGAAGAACCTCATTGCATTATTCAGGTTAATCTCAATTCTTAGGTTCAAAAAAATATACTTTCTCTACCTGGGATCAGGAACATGTGCTACTACATTCAGATATATACTGTACCACTTTTAAATCATATATACATACACACACACATATATATATATATATATATATATATATATATATATATATATATCAATTGATTTTGGAAAACCTTCCTAAATGGTCAGGATGTTAAGTTCTCATTTGGTATGTAATTTGGATTTTTTTTCATTTTGCATGTCATTTTCTCACTCTATTGATGGTCTCATTTTCTACAATGAATAATTTTTCAATTATGTACATTTTTTCTTATGATTTGAGAGTCTTGTTTAAAGGTGCTTTGATCATTTCAATATGTCAAGGACTTTCATAATTCTTTTCTTGTACTGTCACCACCTCAGATATTATATTAGTTTGTAATTCAAGCTTCACCCCTCTACATATGGATAACCAGTTTTTCTTTTTCTTTTTTATTAGATATTTTCTTTATTTACATTTCAAATGCTATCCCGAAAGTTCCCTATACCCTCCCCCAACCCCTGCTGCCCTACCCACCCACTCCCACTTCTTGGCCCTGGCATTCCCCTGTACTGGGGCATATATAGTTTGCAAGACCAAGGGGCCTCTCTTCCCAATGATGGCCAACTAGGCCATCTTCTGCTACTTATGCAGCTAAGGACACGAGCTCTGGGGGTACTGGTTAGTTCATATTGTTGTTCCACCTATAGGGTAACCAGTTTTTCTAACATCTCTCTCCAATGTTCGGCTTTGATACATGGATTGAGAGTGATTGGCTGGGGATGTATGGGTTCACATCTAGGCTCTGTTCTGTACCATTGGCATACATGCCTGCTTTACACCGAGATCTGCCTGGCTTGCTCCTGCAGCTCTGCACTGTGCTTGGGAAGCGGTGTGCCAGTACTATGATGCTTCCCCAAAAGTGACTTTGGCTTAGGCCCTCCTCTTCCTGTGGTTTCTTATAAACATTAACATTGATTTCAGTTTTGTGAAGAACTAAACAGTATTATTGAATCAGAAGTAAATTATCCCTATGGACTTGGCATAGTAGGACTTTTTTTTTTTAAAGATTTATTTATTTATTATATGTAAGTACACTGTAGCTGTCTTCAGACACTCTAGAAGAGGGCGTCAGATCTTGTTATGGGTGGTTGTGAGCCACCATGTGGTTGCTGGGATTCGAACTCTGGACCTTCAGAAGAGCAGTCGGGTGCTCTTACCCACTGAGCCATCTCACCAGCCCAGGGCTTTTTAATAATATTAATTTTGTAATAATTGAATAATTAACACTTATTTTTCTCATGGGTGTCTTCGGCTCCTCCCATCAGTGTTTCATGGATTTTTTTTTTTTATATTTTCACCTTTGTGGTTTAATTTGCTTACATATATATTTATAGTATTGTAAATGAGATTACATTTGTCATTTCTACTTCAGTTAATTTATTTCCAACATGTAGCAACACTACTGATTTTTTAAATGTTGATTTTATGTCCTCCAACTTTACTAAACTCATTTATTAATTTGAATAGATTTTGGCAGGGTTTGGGTTTTTCTTTATATGATAATGTCATCTAAGAACAGTGACAATTTGGTATTCTCATTTCTAATTTGAATACTCTTTTTATTCCCTCTTTATGAATAGCTCAGACTAGACTCACAGTACTATGCTGAATTAAAGTGGTAAAAATGGGCATTCTTGTTTCTGAACATCTTAAAGAAAGTTTTTAGCTTTCCTATTATTATAATATATTTTACACACACACACACACACACACACACACACACACACACACACAGAGACTTTTAAAACCTCAAAGCCAGCCCTCAGTAACATCCTTAAATAAGGCCACACCTCCTAATCCTTCCCTAAGTGTTTCAAGAACAGGGAATCCAGTAATTATATATTATATAAAATTGTAATATATTGTATATAATTATAATATATTATATAATATAAATAATACAATAAAAATATATACTATAACTATAATGCTGGAGTGTAGTTCTTTGATGCCTAGTGTTTCAAATTTCATTAGTAAGTGATATAGAATGTTATCTAATGTCTTTCTGTATCTATTGAGGACACTACACAGTTTTTGCACTTCAATCTGTTGATGCTGTGGTCCGCCTATTAATTTGCACTCTGGGTGAATTTCGTTTGACAATAGTAAAAGAAAATTTGTAATGTGCTGCTGGATTTGGTTTGGCAGTATCATTTTCATCTAGTGTATTGATCTATATTGATCTATAACTTTCTTTTTAAAATTGTTTTGCTTTTTAACTTGTTTTTGCATCAAAATATTGCCACAACTACAGAACATCTTTGGAAGGATTATTTCTTCACTGTGGTGGTTTTAATAAGAATATCCCACATAAGCTCAGATGTTTGATTGTTAGATTCCCAGCTGGTGAAACCCTTTGGGGAGGATTAGGAGGTGTGCCTTGTTGGAGGATGTCACTGCCTTTCCTAGTTAGTTCTCTTTACCTTATACTTGCGGACTAAGATGTAAGCTTTCAGGTACTGCTCTAGCACTATCCCTGCCTGCTTTCCGCCATGCTCCTTAACATGATTGTCATGGAGTTATCCTCTAAAGTACTAAGTCCCTAATGAACTTTTTTCTCAGATAAAAGCATTGGTCATGATTTCTTGCCACAGGAATAGAAAAGTAATTTTAACATTCCCCTATTTGGGGAAGAATTTATCCAGAATTAACATTAGCTCCTTTTTGGAAGCTGGGTAGGATTATGCTCCAAAGACTTAGAGTTTTCTATTTTTAATAGGTGCTTTTTTCCCTTGCCCAACCCCTGTCTGCCAATTTACTCTCATTGGTTATCATTAGTTTGCTCATGTTTACAACTAAATTGTCCTTCTACTCTACCATAGCAGAAATGAGAAAAACAAAGCATAATAATATTAATCTAACATGATACCTTTACTGAATTTATTCTTCATTTTGAACAAAAACGAGATAGATACACACATTTACAAGCATTTCCAGTCTCAGATTGAAGATTGATAGCAGAAGCAGAAGACACAGAAACTGCTGTAGACTTCAACTCTGTTATCCTTCAGGTTTGTTGGTTACTTGGTAGCCCACCCAAAGCTCGTAGGTAGAAGAGTATAACTTTGTGTATAAAATGTAGCAAATGCCAAGCTACCTCAACTGGAGCAGGAAAGGAGTGGCAGGAAAGGAGTGGCAGAGCCTCTGGTTTCCATCCTTGGAAAGACTGTGGTACTTTGTAGTATATGGGCAGTGTTTTCAGAGACCATCTACTTACAAAAGGATAAGCCAGAGATTTAGAATTTTAATTCACTCTCCTGAAGAGCGTTAGAATGTAAACCTAAGACTTTAAATGGCTAGAGAAAGCTGCTGTGGAGATCAGAAATAGCCTGTTTGTGCCTTCTAGCATAAGAACATGGATTTTATAGAGAGGTAGTCATGGAAAGGCATAGGACACTGTGTACACTGTTATTTTTCCTATTCAAAAAGCCATCTACTTTAATAAGCAATGCCATCTACTTTAATATCTTCTAATTTTATTTGAAAAGGCCCTTCCTGGTAGCATTAACAGTTATTTCAAAAACATATCAAAAGTAGGACAAAAGATTAAAGACAAACATTTTCTACAATTTTACTTAATATTAATTTCATTTTAGTTTATGCATCTGTAGGTGAGTATATGCACACAGGTACATTTGGGTACAGGGACCAGAAGAGGTTTTCAAAAGCCTGGAGCTGGAGTTACTGAAGGTAGTAGGTTGCTCAGTGTAGCTTCTAGAGAACTGGTATGGGGCTTTGCTAAAGCAACAAGTGTTTTTAACCAGTGGCCATCTCTCCAGCTTTACACGATCTTATGAAAGCATGCTGGAAACAAGGAATTTCACATCACCGAAGTATTTGGGTGTAGAGATGTGGTGAGAGATTCCGGAGCAACAGATTCCTCTGTGCACTGTGAGTATGTTCTAATATTCGAACACAAACAAAACCATATCGTTTTTTGAAACACCAATAGTTAAATAGAAGCAATACTAATAATCATGGACACTGTAAGCCAAGCTTAGAGGACACTGAGGATTAAGTGAGGTCCTTCTGTGCCAAAAGCTGCTGAGCAGGCAAATCACAGTAGAGTGGCAGCTAGCAGCTCTGATGCCATAGCGAACTTGGTTGGTCTTGATAACAGCTGTTTCTTGTGGTGCTGTCACAGAAGTATGGGGGCCTAATAGGAATCTACCTTGTAGTATGTAGGGAAAGGTAATTATGTCTGGCTGAGGCAGTTGGTAACTTAGAGTGGGACAAATATTTCCTTCCCGCTGTTTGGAAATCAGAGGATATGGATAGAAATGAAGGAGGGAAGCATTCCTCTAAGTATGGGAACTCACTGTGAGTGTGCTGGGCTCAGCAACAAGTGGCAAGGAAGGGTGTATCATTGAATGTCATGGTATTAAAGAGCTCTCTAAATTTTGAGAAGAAGGGATTGTGTCATCCAACAAATGTTTCAAGCAAGATTTGGGATTTTGATATGAATACTTACATCTACTCTTCTTTTTTTTAATGATTACAATCACTTTGATTTAAAAAATTATGTCATCCCATAATGAAGGGTTAATAACTGCCACCTACAGAATACATAGTGGATTATCTTAGGTGGGGTTTCTATTGCTATGACAAAACGCCATGATCAAAGCAACTTGGGGGGGACAGGGTTTATTTGGCTTATACTTCCATGTTGCTGTTCATCATTGAAGGGAAAGAGGCTAGGAACTCAAACAGGGAAGGAAGCTGGAGGCAGGAGCTGATACAAAGGCCATGAAGGGGTTTAACCTCTGTTGAAGGTTAAAGCTTGCTAGCTTGTTCTCCGTGGTTTGCTCCTTCCTTTAGAATCCAGGACTACCTGCTCTGGGAAGATCCCGCCTAAATGACCTGGGCCACCTAAAAAAATGTCCTATAGTCTAATCTTAAGGAGACATTTTAATTGAGGTTCCTTCCTCTCAAATGCCTTTAGCTTCTGTCAAGTTGACGTGAAACTATCCAGTATATGAATATATGCTACATGAACATTAATACCTTGTATACATTATATGTAGTTTATAGAACATAAGTTTTAATAGAAAAGTCTATGATTTAATTTTATTTCTAGAAATAAATCTTTCATGTATTTTCCTAAACACACATTCATCCTGCCAAACCCATGAAAGATTTTCTTCTACTTTGGTACATATTTAGCTTCACTCTTTCTGTTATAAATTTCATTGACTCCTAAGGAATGTGACTTGTCATGTAACCGACCTTGCTTCATGTGGAAGAACTCACTACTCTAAGAAATCCACAGCGACCTATCCTTATAGCAATCTCAAGTCCAATCCTTGACAACCGCTCTTTGCTCATTGTGTAGTTTTGCTTTTGTTAGAATACTGTAAATCCAGAAGAACATGGCATTCAACCTTTGCAGAGAATCCCTTTCCAATAGCTGCGTAGTTTGACTTTACTCATATCTTTGTACAGCTTATTCCTTTTATGTTCCTGCTTTGTATAACAGCCTTTTATTTTACATCAAGGTAGTTTGTTTATACACTCACTTACTGAAGGGCATATTAGCTTATGTGATGTTTTGTGATTTAAAAAACAATTATTATTGATGTGAATGAGGATAAATATTTTTTCAGACACCAACTTTGTAATGAATTGGCTTGATAAAAAGAAGCATAACTACCATGCCATAGAATAACTGAAAATTAAAGAGGGTGTGTGAGCATGTGTGCTTACTGTGGGTAAGTGTGGTGTAAGCATTTATGGTGTATGTATGAAAATGTGTGGAGCATATGTGTACACACAGAGACACACAGAGGCTGGAAGAGGACACACAGCATCATCTTCTATCTCTCCTCACTTTACTGCCTTGAAGCAGACATCGGTCTTCATTGGAAGCGTGCCATTTCACCTACACTGGCTGGCCAGCTTTTGAGCTCTCAGTATCTGCTTGTGTTCATACAGAATTCTGACTCTCTTTCCTTGGGGAGGAGAGGGTTCATTACAGCTTCATACAACCCAGTCTGTGTTATAGGCATGGTGTTTTTAATCTGGATTACAGGCAGGTACATATTCAGAATTTTTACATGAGGTTGGAACTCGGATCCTGACGCTTGCAGAACAAGTACTTTATCTTCCCAGGTACCAGCTTTGCTTTTGCTATTGACAGAGGGTTCCAAATAGCTTAGACTGGCCTCTAAATTTATATTTATCTAATTATGACCTTGAACTAGTGATGCCCCTGCCTCTACTTCCTGAGTGCTGGGATTTCAAGTGGACACACATTTTTGCAGGTGATGATGATGGTGGTGGTGGTGGTTGGTGGCAGCTCCACGCAGCACTTAGAAAATTTCTGCCCTAGCATGACATCATAAAAACTCAGACCTACTTCTTTCCTCTGCCCCAGACCTGCAGCTGCAGGAAAGTCTGGCTGAGACAGACTACAGGACTAGCATGCATGCTGCAATTCAATCGAGACCCTTAGGAGCTGTCATTCACAGCTGTGACAAATTGAGGGAGTGGTGTGTTGAAATATGGATCTTCTCTCCCAGTCATCTGCATGTTTAACCAGCTCCCCAGGTATTTGTCTTTCACTACACTGTTTGGGAATCTGTTTAAATGGCTCTAGTATAAAAACTCAGTTTCTGGGTTGGGGATGTAGTTCAGACAGTAAAATGGTTGCCTCGTGTATTAGCTACTTTTCTACTGTCTTGATAATACATCATGACCAAAAGCAACTTGGAGAGGGAAGGGTTTATTCCACCTTACAGTTTCAAGTCCACCATGAAGGGAAATAGGGGCGTAAAATCAAGGTAAGAACTGGAGATAGCTGATGCAGAAGCCATGGAGGATGGCTGCTTATATTGGCTTGCTCCCCACAGCTTGGTCAGTGTCCTTTTTTATACAAGGAGAAATAGTGGGCTGGGCCCTCCTACATCAATCACAATCAAGGAATTGTCTCACGCGCTTCCCTACAGGACAGATGTGCAGGGCATTCTCTCAGTGTAGCTCCTCTCTCCTCAGGCAACCCAGGTTTGTGCAAGTTGACCAATTAAAATAATAAAAAGCCAGAATGCATGTTAAATAATTATTTTCCAGAAACCATTCAAAATGATTATTATTAGACCCATATTGCTAGCAAGGAAACATGGACATGGAGGTAAATAACTTGCTGGGTCTCAGATTCTGTGTAAGGTAGACTTAGAGTTTAAGCTGAAATAAAGTTTTACCAAGAACCCAAATTTTTAAAAATCTCATTTAGTATTAATAAATACTGTTGTTTAGAAAGGAAAGCAATAATTTGAAAATAATCTGACACTCAGTAGATTGGTTAAATAAGTAAATAAATAAATATGTAAATAAATAAAGAAACTCTAACATTGGGTTAGGGATGCAGACAAGATCGTGGGCTGGGTAAAAGGGAGTGGGGGCATAGCCTCATACGAGACAGCCATATCAGGGTCCCTGGCAAATACAGAAGTGGATACTCATAGTCATCTATAGGATGGAACACAGGGCCCCCAATGGAGGAACTAGAGAAAGAACCCAAGATGCTGAAGGGGTCTGTAACCCTATAGATGGAACAACAATATGAGCTAATCAGTACCCATAAAGCTCATGTCTCTAGCTGCATATGTAGCAGAAGATGGCTTAGTCAGTCATCATTGGGAAGAAAGGCCCCTAGGTCTTGCAAACTTTATATGTCCCAGTACAGGAGAATACCAGGATCAAGAAGTGAGGGTGGGTGGGTAGGGGAACAGGGCAGTAGGGGGAGGGTATAGGGAAATTGCAGGATAGCATTTGAAATGTAAATAAAGAAAATATCTAATAAAATAAAAAAAGGGAGTGGGGGTGTGTGTGGACTTAGACCCTCTAATACATGCATGCATCTTTCAAAGAATAAATTAAATTGCAAAAATCCCGTGATTTAACCTATTTGATATAAATAAAAATATGCATATACTGGTGGACATTACAAGGCTGAATTTGTAAAGCAAACCAAATTATTCTCTTTGTTTTATTTGTTTATCTTGTGCTCAGTCAGTCATCGGAAGGAGTTGGTTGGCTGTCACTTTTAGTCCACTCATATCCGGAAAACCCATCAGGTTACCATTGCTCGTGACAATCTGCACTGCCGTAAATATAGATATCACCAAATGGCTAATATTTGTTGTTGGATTCTTATGAAGTCAAACACAAACATCGTCTTAACACATGTTAGGTTGTTTCCTCTTTTGACCCATCTGAATTCCTGCTTCATGTAATTATTCTGTTACTCTCTAGAAATTTATAATGCTCTTGTCTCCAGAAGCTGGAACCTATCAGAATATCTGTGCTCCTGTGCCAATACCAGCTGTTAGAAATTATCTTCCAGCTCAAATTTCATCTGTTGCTTTCAGATTTCAGGGGTTCCTCTTCAATTCCCAGAAATAACATTTTTCCCCCCAAGGCTGAAAGACACTAATTAGTTACCTTGAATAACCCGATTTAATGTACTATTAAGAGACTTACAAGTTACTATAGGCACTTGAGAACTTATATAGCATCTAATAGGTGGTCTTGTTACACCATTTCTGGTACACTTGGCCAGGGGATTTGACTCTGGTGTCCTCAGGAAGGCCTAAAATGGCATGTGGCTTAACAGTAGATTTATTCAGAGAGATTTACACTGAAGACTTAAAGACCAAAGGAGTGGCTGTTTGAGAGCTGGCCAAGCAGAGTCTCTATAGACCAGGCAAGATAGCCAAACACAAATGAAATCTATTTGTATCTACCTTTCTTGTACAAGATAATATTACTTCTAAAATAACATATTTCTCGAGTAGTTAAACCTTAATAGAAATCTTAAAATGTATCATGTTGAAAAGCTGACATATGACCCCCATATGCATCTCTGGTTTGTAACTTTCTTCTTGTAAATATTTACAATTAATGCCTCAGTTGAAAAGTACTTGAAGACAATCTGAATTGCCTTTCCATGAATGGAGCACTTGAGTAGAGTCAAGTAGTGTGTAGGTTAACTAGATAATATAATTATGAAAGAAAAAAAAACATATACAGATAAAAATTGTTTTAGCCAAAACACTGAAAATAAAAATCAGAAGTCATTATTATTACAATTAAAATGGCATTCTGGGTATGAACACATACATGTGTTTATGCACACATGTGGTGGTGCATCTATGGAGGTCATGGAGTGTCTTCTGGAGTAAGCTCTCTCCTTCCATAATGAAGAACATGAAGGTCCAATTCTAGTCACCTGTCTGGGTAACAGGAGCGTTTAACCACTGAGCCACTTCACCAGCCATATAATAATTTCTAAAAGTTGCGTAAATAAGAGTTCATAGCTCATGATACAGAGAAGTGATCCGAACAGAAATAATGTAAGTAATTTCCGGAAGCATGATGACCCTGGAGAAAGACAATCTGGAAAATGAAATTAGGTTGTTCTAATTCTCCTATGCCTGACCTGAGGAAATTCTGAAATGTGAGAACAGTAACAACAGTGGTATTTTTCTGCCACTTTGAATAATATTACTTTCTCATCTCCTTTCTGATCACACCTGAAAGTTATTTTTTCTGCTACCAGCTAAAGGGCATGTGTGTGCCTACTAGAATGTAACCAGTACTTTACAAGTCATTAAACTCATGGATAAGTTTTCAGCGTCTTAGTTTCTTTATTATTATTATTATTATTATTATTATTATTATTATTATTATTAGTCCATTTAAAAAATAATAATTAATTAATTTTTTTACACTCCATATTTTATTCTGCCCCTGTCTGTCTACCCTCCAACTGTTCCACATCCCATACCTCCTCCCCACGCCCCTGTCTCCACGTGGATAACCCCAACCCCCACCCCACCTGACCTCTAAACTCCCTGGGGCCTCAGTCTCTTGAGGGTTAGGTGCATCATCTCTGAATGAACACAGACCCAGAAGTCCTCTACTGTACGTGTGTTGGTGGCCTCATATCAGCTGGTATATGCTGCCTGGTTGGTGGTCCAGTGTTTGAGAGGTCTCAGGGGTCCAGATTAATTGAGACTGCTGGTCTTCCTACAGGATTGCCCTTCTGCTCAGCTTCTTTCAGCCTTCCCTAATTCAACAACAGGGGTCAGCTGCTTCTGTCCATTGGTTGGGTGCAAATATCTGCATCTAACTCCTTTTAAAGCCTCAAAAGTTCTTGGTCTAGCAAAGGCATAAAGTATTTTGTTGGGTATCTTTACTTTAGGATTTCAGTGGGCTTATGTGCAAGTCTCCAATTCCTCACCCCACTGGATATAGCACATATCCCACAAAAGCAGCAACGACCTAGCATGCTTCTTCACTTACCAACTAAGCAGCCCTACCTACCTCCAACTGATCACAAGATCAACAGTCACTGTGTGAGCATGTTTTGTCAAGGGTACTGAAGCACTCTGTGCGACCCAGCATTATAGACATTCAGAAAAGTGGTTTGAAGGAGGAAGGGGATTAGTGGGAGGGGACGAAAGATGAAAATAGAATACTAATATGATTATAATACATAATGGAGGGAAACAAAAATGACATAATGGATTCCATCGTTGTATATAATTAATGTGTGCCAATAAATCATCCGAAACAAATTTTAAATTAAAAACTCAGTCCTGATAGAAAACATAAGGCTTCTGAAAATATACAACATATTGTTTCTGGAAAATAAATTTGCATGTGGGCAACCTCCACCTTAATAATGCAAACAGCAGAAAAGGGAATGGCTGAAGGAGAACTCAATAGGTTTTTCTTCCCTTACAGGTACCAAGTTGCTCGGAGAGGAGGCTTTTAGAGCAGAAAGAAAAATTCTTAAGACAAAAAAGCTTTTCAAACTTGATTTCTGTAAAGTAATTATCAAACTGCATGGTAGCATAAAGTCCTATTGATCTAAATTTCTCTCTCTGTATGAACTTCACAGACTTGCATGACTTGGCACCAGTAAAAGCTAATGATGATTCATGCTATTAGCTTCAGGAGCCCAAGTCCCTAGGGACTCAGCTTTGACCTTTTATTAGCACTTTTCTCCTGAGGCAAGCATGATTATCCTCCAGACATACTCTCTAATCACCCTAAAATACCCAGAGAATTCATTTAAAAACCAGAAATGGTGATGGGCTTGAACGCTGCAGAAAAGTAAGGATTCCGTCTAAGAAGACAATACACTGATAGCATCTCCTCCCAGCTGTCCAGGTAACCCTAGAGAACAAAAACACATGTGAAAACTTATTTCGTATAAACTCCAAAGGGGCAAAACCGTAAGAACGTATGCTAATCGTTATAATGGTCTAAATTTGTAAGAACATTGATCTCCTTCTTCCCAGCAACCTCATGTAATGTTTATACATTCATCTATTCTTGATAAAACAGATACTGGACTCCCAGTACTGTGCTAGGCACTTAAAGTACATTTCATTACAATAATATAGAAGTAATTAGCCTTTTAAAAATTAGCATTTCAGTGTTCTATGCTTTAACTAGTCCCCAATGAAAATGTTGATTAGTGAGGCCATAAAGAATAGGTGCATAAATACCTTGAAAACTTGTCATTACTTGTCTCTTTCTTATAGCCTACTGATTGCCCCTCCCCCCACCTCTCTCTCTCTCTCTCTCTCTCTCTCTCTCTCTCTCTCACACACACACACACACACACACACACACACACACACACACACTTTCCTTCCATTTTCCCATTTCAGTTTGGACCAACGTAATGTGCATCTTCTCTTCAATGATCAAAGCAAAATAATAATAATGAATTAATTAAAGAGAAGTGTGTTAGAAGAGGTTTAATTCTCTTAGTCAATCAAGTGACATTTTTAACTACATTTTATTTAACAGTCCTGTGTGCACATGTGTGCGTGTGTGTGTACCGGTGTGTGTGTGTTTGTGTGTGTATGCCTGCATGTGTGTGTGACATGGCACACGAGTCTGGGTCAGAGGACAACTTAACTCAGATTTCTCTTTCTGCCATATGGATCCGTGAGACTGATGGCAGGTTGTCAGACGTGGTGGCAGGTGTCTTTGCCTGCTGAGCCTTTTCATCAGTCGCAAATAGCTGCTTTTCAAATCACCAAAATTGAAAGGCATAATCTAATAATGTAAAGGAATATCTTTACTTTAATTTTAGTAGTAGCTTTACTTCCATAAAATTAACAAATACTCATTAAAAGTCTAATATGATTAATAGCACCATTAAAGACCATCAATAATTCAAGACTTTAAGAGATCTTATATTAATTCAAATCAATTATGTAGTGTACAGTCCTCTTCCTAAGTCATGACTCTACCTGCATTTCAGAATATTGAATCTAAAATAACATAACTGTCCCCCAATATACAAAAAACATCTTTCTTGTCTTAGTTTTTTCTTTCCATTCTTTGAGGAACATATGGTTTTCATCCCAACAACCCTTGTATCTTCATCTAGCCCAGCTGTATGTTCTTAGATCAGTATTTTACAACCCCAATTTGATATGATCCATTTCCCACTGTTTCAACACCTATTTCTAAAAATTGTTTAGTAATCATTTTTATAACATGAAGTAATGTCAATTGTCCTAAGCATTTTAGCTTAAAATGAGGCTCTTTATGTTTGGCATTATGTAATAATTATAATGTTTTGGGAAAATAAGCTTATGAAAGGTATAATTTTTCAAAGATAATAAAACAAGTGTTATCCTTTATAATGATCAAGACGTGAAAGTCTCATGTGTTAATTGTACTGAATATGTCACAGGGAAGAAAGGAGAGGAAAATTCTTGCAGGTAACATCAGCACAGAAAGCGTAGTGTACTTGATAACTAACCTATCATAGCTTTGGCAAAAAAGAGCCTCTTCAGAACTCAATACAATAATGTGCCGAAATAGATATTTCCCACCCATGAGGAACAGCTACAGTGAGAATTAAATTACTTCACATTCAAGAGAGGGTAATGTCATTATTAAATCCGTGTTCTCTACCTTTTTACAATGGTCTTTCCCAGAATCCTCTCATACCTTGCAGCCCTAATTACAAGTTAAGCTTCACATGCTAGGAAGGTAGCCACAAGTTTGGTTTGTTTTCCGACTCTACTTTAAGATAAGGAGTGCTGGGTGGGGGGTTAATGACTGCCCTGAGATTATTCATAGGGACAGAGTCAGGGATACAACTAGACAGGTTTTCTCCTTGCTTAGTTTCTTGCTTTCATTCTAACTGACCCCGATAGATTGGCTGCATTAATTAATATATAATTTCCTGACTACTTTTTGATTGCATGAATCTTTATCTCTTTAAATAAAAAGACACACCTTTTAATAACAGAGAGAGAGAGAGAGAGAGAGAGAGAGAGAGAGAGAGAGAGAGAGAGAAACAGACATGTAATTAGGAACTAAAAGCAAACAATTTGCCCTAAAACAGTTTTCATTTAAATATAAACAGTTCATTAAAGATCAAATAACATTGGCCTTTCTATACCTCCTGTGCTGATTCTCATAGAAATGCAGAGAATCCTAGCACCAATGGATAGTATTTTAAAGCTACTTTTAGAATATTTTCCTCTCTTTTCTTTCTTTATCCTTAAAAACGCTTCCTTGATCTTAAATATTTCACAATTCTTCCTGTCAAGTGTTAAATCTGAATATTTGTTTTATTCCAAGCTACAGGCAGAAAGCACCAATGATAGATATTAGTGTTATATACATGTGGCTGTTAATTTTCTTTAAGCCTTTTATTTGTTCAGACTTGCTTGATTGCCTTATTCACTAAAACTATGCTATATAAAACTCATAATCTCTCAGGGGTAGAAGCTGCAAAATACTAGATAACACACAAACTGTAAAAATTACATATTTTTACAGTTATAAAAATTACATGGGCTGTTTATGCACCTCTGCTTGCAAGGTCCTAAAACACCTACCTCTATCAACAAAAATCCCTTTTAAAAACAAACAAACAAACAAACAAACAAACTTGAAGTTCTTATTAATCTTACCTTTTTGTTAGAGATTTTTCTACATTGTAACTACTTTTGTAACAAATGAACTTTTGTATTTTTAATTTCCTGTGTGCATGTGTGGTGTGGGGTGTCAGTGTGGAAGTATGCCCTAGAGAGGCTCAGTCCTCTCCTAACGTGTGAGTCTCTGGGTTGAAAGGGGATGGCCCGCTTAGAGGTTTGTAATTTTCCTTCTGAGCCTTCTCACCAGCTTCTTATTGCTTTTAGACTTTCTAACTTTAAGATCTGTTTTTGTTTTTCAGAGATCAACTCCTTCCCCCACATTTTAAAATATATTACTCGTTTATTTTTCTTTCCTGAACTTCATTCTCACATGGTTTTTTTCCTCGGATAGTCCGTGAAGATACTGCTTTTTCTCTTTATGCAATAAGAACACATATATGTACTTATCTATATCTATCTATATCTATATCTATCTATCTATCTATCTATCTATCTATC
>NC_034592.1:53664230-53674885 GCF_900095145.1 Mus pahari
TCTCTCTCTCTCTCTTCCTTATTCTTCACCCTCCCTGACTCTCTCCCTCCCTCTCTTCCTTTCTAAAAAGGTAAATGAAGAAATGAGTGGTGTTGATTGCAAAAACAATCGAGCCCCTTAATAACTAGCAAAATGAATAACAGCATAGAAATAAAAAGGACCACACTGTGTTTCAAGTCATTTTACTAGAAAATGATGTAGCTATGGTTTTTTTTGTTTGTTTGTTTTTTGTTTTTTGAACACTCACAAAAAGCATTTTGAGGTGACTTTTACTATCTGCATTGGAGAACAAGGATCAAGCCTTTGTGTAAACATTTTTAATTTGGTTTTCCTTGTTTCTAGAAATTAAGTGTGGAAGCTTTTAAGTAGTCCTCTGGGCTGTTTTGATGGCGATTTTGGCATAACTGCACTGGAAAATTAAAATACTCTACAAGGAAGGATTATTAGCGTTTGAGGGAAAGATTAGGACAGGCAAGAACGGTTTCTGTTTTCGTTTCCTGTCAGACAATGTCACTTAATGCTCAGTCACATTCACACAGGAACTCTTAAAGCAAAACATCTTGGATCAGTTAGACTTGATGCTGCCCATAAGAGTAAATAAAACCAACGTGCAAGAGCTAGGTAATTAACTAGCATGCTTAAACTGTTACTGTCTGGTTTCCTTTGGTTTTTTTTGGTCATTTTCCCGTGGTGGTTGTTCTGCGGGGTTGACGTTTATATGGAGAGCAAACAAGAAAGGTCCACTCTGCAAGGAACTTTGAAAACGTTCCTCAATGTATCTCCTTCCTAGCCTGGGCACCTCTAGGCCGATCACTAGTGGAGGTACCACTTTTCAACTGCCAAACCTAGAAGGACGGGGGCGCTGTCTGGTGACTTTGCTTGCTTCCGTCAAGGCGGCGACCACCTCCAGGGATTCACTCTCCAGTAGTGCCGCTTCTACTCGGGTCCCTAAACCTCTGCATAGTGATGCCAGGACACTGAACCTCGGTGCCAAGGCTCTGGGGACAGTTAACCGGAGTGTCGGGTCACGCCAAGATGCTGTTCGCGGGTAGACAGAAAGCGCCCGGGGCCCACAATGGGCCGGGTTTCTTCCCCGTGTCTTGGGCTCCGGGGCCCGAGTCCCCCACCCGTCGCCCCAGCCCTGCCTCCCCCTCCATCCCACACCCCAGCAGCATCCTCTCCCGGAAACAAGCCTGCTGAGCAAAGGCGGAGGCAAACCTTGGGCCTTCCGCTCTGATTGGTCTCCCCCCGCCGCGCGGGGCGAGGCGGCGATTGGCTGCCGGGCGTTGTCAGTCGCCGAGGCCAGAGCCGTCGCCGGGGAAGCGCAACCCGGCTCCGGTGCTTCGGCTGCCGCCGCGGCTGCTCGGCTGGTGCAGCTGAGCGAGCCCGCGCGGGCGCCACCGCCGCCTCCGCCGCCGTCCACCGCGCGCTGCCAGCACCGCGGGGCTTGCAGGAGGCCGCCGGGAGGGGCGGGCGCGCGAGCTGAGCACGAGGAGGCGGAGGCGGGGGAGAAGTGATGCTGGCGCCAGGGATCCGGGCAGCGGCAGCGGAGAATAAGCATCTTCGGGACCCCAGCTGCAGCGTCCCCGTGGCCCGCCGGCCAGCAGAACGGCTAGAGACGGCGCGTCCCGCGGGTAAGGTGCGGCTCTCCAGACCGCTTTGTAATCTTGGGGTGCTTACAAGCGCCCAGTGGCCGGAGCATCCGGACAAGGATGTTTGGGACCTAGACAGCGAGTTCTGCTGCCTGGCAAGGCTGATGCTCGCGCCGGTGCGGCTTCAGCTCCTTCCTTCTGGCTTAGGCAGTGACAGACTTTGACAGCGCGTGGATGGCATTGTGTGTGTGAGAGAGTGGGTATGTGTGCGCGCGCGCACACGCACGAGGTTTGGGGCACTTTGAAAGGAGAGGAGTAGGTCCCCTTTATGTGGACTGATGTCCTTCAAGGATCCGGGCTGGAATGGAATGAACAGGATGTTTTGAGCGCGCTGGGAGGGAGAACTCGGTGCATTGAAAAGTCTCCTCTGGCACAGAAGGAGCCCGGCAAATTGAACTTTATTGCCTTAATGAAAAGGAGCCCTTGGGTCTAGCGCGCTAGGGGAGAAGCGCATTCACCCAGGCTCCCTAAAGTCTCACTTTATGCCAGGGACTTTGGAGCAGAAAGTACTGGTTGATCTGCCTTGCTGAAGCAAAGAGAAGTTGATAAGGGGCGAGGGCCAGAGGCTAGACTTGGGGACTGGCCACTTATAGGTGGCAGAAACCCTGCGTGGGAGGCTCAGTTCACTTTTCAGGGGCGCAGATTCCAGAGGATTTCGCCTTTGGGCTCAGGTGGTCGCAAACTGGACAAATGGGCAGAGGTGGAGTGGTGCTAGTGTGGGCATTGGAGGAATGTCTTGGAGCAGGCACTTCCTCCCTCGAAGCCTTGACAGGTGTGTCATGGTGTTTGGAACTGGTGTGTCCTGGGACAGATACTGGGAGAGCGGCTGCGCAGTCAGAAACTTCAAGCCTGCTGGGGTCTAGGCTACCAGACTTGGAACACGCTAATTTAAAGGGAGCCAGGCTTTTATACCCAGCTTCTTCCAGGACATATGCTGATTTTTGTTTTTGTTCTTTTATTTTCTCACACGTTCCGTATTGTAAAGCCATTTCAAGTTCCGCGTACCCTGCAACCCTTTCCGCAGAAGACAATTATGCTCTGCTATTTCTGGGTAGTGCTCTCAGGCTGAGCCCAGATCTCGCTGCTCAGGACAGTGATTCCCCCATCCCTGTTCAGGACGCACGAACTTAATGTTAGAGACTTTTCTCTAGGATCTCTCCTTTTGAAACTTCGTGAAATATTTCAGCACCAAGGCACTTTCCCCTCTCAGGCTCAGACTGGGAAAGACTGACTGGAGATGGGATTGCAGGAAGCTGTTGAGGTGGGGAGGGCAGCTCCCCTGGCTGGCAGGGTTGGGAAAACCAAAAACTGGCTCAACACCGGGATCTGGAGCTTGAACTGCCTACACCACTTTCCCTGTTTGAAGCTTGGGTTATCCTTTAAAATGGGGGGAATCTGTTGTCCGACTACTGGACAAATTTCATAGAACACAACAACAACAACAACAACAACAACAACAACAACAACAACAACTGCTAGACTCAGAAACAGCTTTGCTTGGGCTCATTTCTGGTTTGCTTGAACAGTGAAAACGAAAGTATGGCACCCCAGAGGAATAGTGTGGGCAGCAAGGAGGGAGCTGTTCAAAAGCCCATCTTTGTAGTTTGCAAAGCCTAACTACGTTATTCTAAAAAGAGATGAGCAACTTCTCATAAAGTGGCAGTGATGTTGATTTTATTTCTGAAGCTTTATTAGAAATTGCTACTGAATATTTGTTTTTGACATTCATGACTTCTGGCTCCAAAGCCTCTTTTTCTGATATATTTAAGGTGTGTGTTGTTAGATTTGTATTCAAGATTCACCTGCCTCCAGGTGATTATTTTTAAAAAAATTATAACTACTTGTAAATTATTGCAACATTCAGGACTTTATGGATGTTATTAACATTCCAAATGGTTGTTTTTGGTTTGTGGAAATTTTTTTTTTTACTCAAATCTGTGGGCTGACAAAAACATGCCTTTGTCCCTGATTGCTTAGTATGAAGGTACTAAGTTTAAAATGTGGTACACATTATTGATAAATAATTCCAAAGAAACTTAAATCCAAAGCAATTAAGCAATAGCATCCAATATTAAAGATGGAACTTCTTGGAAGAATCGCATTAATAAAGCACTTTTCATGTTGTTATCAAGTAACTTCTAAGTAATATATATATATATATATATATATATATATATATGTAATAAGTAATATATATATAAGAGTAAGTTACAAGTCTTCGAGTAGACTAATATACTTATTTTATGATGGCCTTTTAAAGTGGTGTTTCTACTTTGAAAAAGAATTCCTTTTGGAGAAATAAATTTTATGAACAATGAGAGTAAATATATTAAAGCTCAGAGAGTGATGCGCATGTCCATAAATTAGAATAAAAGTAGAAGCATGCTTATGTGCAAGCACTGTGACACTGGCCATAAGTGTAGGGAGGAGGAGACAGCACCTTTTGTTGGTAGCAATGGGTGGAGTAGCTGCTAGTTTCTATGAGCAATTCATGTTCTTCCACGTCTTCAAATTTACTTCAATTATGGCATGCTTTGCTTCAAGGAAGCCTATGAGCTTAGCCTGCCTTGTATTCTAGACAAATTTTACTAACTCCACTAAAGGTCAAGTTGTCAAATCTCCAAGCCACCAAATTCTCTCTTGGACATCTACCAAATTTTAATTTTAGCGTTTACTGATTAATTCTTCTAAAAAGGTCACGGTTTGTATGACAAACAGTGTAATAGGTCCTCATTAACTTATGAAACAGAGCATGTATGTTAAATAATCAAAATAAGAATGTATTCATAAAATGTGATCAAAGGAATTATCTTGTAGAAAATTCTTTTTCTGGGGGGGGGATGAAGTCATTCTTTTTCTAAAACTAAGAATTTTAGCAGAGTTGCAAATCCCAACCAGTAGTGAATCAGAAAGTTATTTTTATCCTATCATTGTTTGACTATCCTTATCTCTTTCCATGCATGCATGTTTGCTTGTGTGTGCTACACACACACACACACACACACACACACACACACACACACACATGAGCACAAGAGCCAGGAGAAATGTGACTGCAACACATTTGAAACAAATTTACAAACCCATTTTGTATGATAAATATTATTCATTTGGCAATATTGTCAACCCTTTTAGTAATTTGTTATTGATTATGATGCCAGCTTAGTCAAGTAAATTTTAGTAAATTGTACTTTGTTCCTACTATGTGGGTGAATGTTGTTGCAGGTGTTAGCACTTTATCATGGCATAAAGACCGAGACAACTGCCATTCTGTGCTATTTCAGATAAATAGATCATGATGAAAAACAACAAAGGAAACTTGTATATTGATCTTTTACCAACATGTATTTTCTACACCCTTACTCAGTCTTTTTCCATTTAGTTACCTCTTACACCAACACACACTGATTCATGCATCCTTCTTAAGGACTTGAATTAGTGTTGAGTAGGCCTAACCCCAGGCTTTCGAGTCTTGAAGCTCTGTATGGGGCCCCCCAAGAGCATGCACTGGCCTTGAGCGAAAATGGAGCCACCAAGACAATCAATTAATGGAAGGACAAGCAATCTATCCCTTAAAATGTTTAATTCAATCAGGCATGCTGGCACATACTTGTAACCTTAGCCTTCCTTCAGGAAGCTGAGGCAGGAGGACTGTGAACCTTAGCTCAAAAAAAAAAAAAAAAATATTGTGAATTAACCCAGAATATGTTTCAGAGGAATTAACATGTGAAACATTTGACTGTTAGTATAATTAACTTATATCAATAGTCTTTAAAGGGTATTGACTACCCAAATTCAACTTACATATAAAACGTTTTCCAAGGGGATTGAGTGATTTGGTAATGGATTCAAAGGCATAATTTTAATGAAGAAATTCTTCTTCTTTGTTGATCACGACAAATCAATGGCCCTGGATTGGGATGTGTTTGTGTGTGTGTGTGTGTGTGTATGTCAATGTTGCCATTAAAATTATTATCGGTAAAAGGCTTACGGTTTGATTTTCTGTTAATAAATGCCAAAACAACTGGAAACCTTCCAGGAAAGTTTGTCTTTAGTTAGTTAAAAATTAGGTTGCTTATCTAGTCAGTTCAACTACAAATAAAATTTGGCATAAATGTGTGTGTGTGTGTGTATTTATGTAATTATAATTCCAATTTCACTTTCTGTGTGCTTCCTTCTGTCCCATTATTTTTCGAATGTTTAGCTTATATCTAAAATAACCATTATTATTTGCCCCATATGAACAGTGTACCCCGCTTAATTTGAGAAAAAACTAGTTGGTAAATAATGTATTCATATTAGAGCACAGGGAAGATTATGCTCTCAAGAAGCTGTGCTGCATAAAAAGAGACTGCCAGTGTGCTCTGCAGCCCTACCTAGCATGATGGGAAATTGGTATAAGATGTATAGTGCTAACAGTTATTTCTCAATGTCTTTTCATCATCCAAGAAAACATTCTGACCTGTAGTGATCTAGCTAGCCTCGGTTTACGAGATATGGAAAGCCTTCTGATATTACCTTATTAGTAGTTCACTCTCTAGAGCCAAAAATATGTAAGCACCACACTCTTAGCATCCCTGCTTCTAATGCCATCACCCTTCCTTTCTTTCCCAAATGCAAATTTTAGAAAACCAGTGTTTTTAAAGCAAAAGAAAGTCAGTTCAAGTTTATATACAGCACAACCAAGCTCATGGCGAAGCGGTTTGATAGGAGCTAAACAGTCATCAAATGTTTTAAAGTGAGAAACACAGGGATCCTTAATCTAAGGAACCGTGAGTCTCCTCTGTGAAGAAGGATGCATTTTACTTAAAGTCAGTAAAAGTGGAGCTAGGTTTAGGGGAACCAGTGTTTGAAACAGTTTATCAGCCTATACATTTACTCTGAAGGTTACTATTTTGTAAAATAGCCAGGAAAAGAGAAATGACAGCATCTACTAATTTATACATATAGTATCTTAATATATCTTAATTAAAAACGTAATATTACATTGGTTAATACTATGGTAGAAACAAAATATGAGATAAATTGTGATGCATTTAGAGATGTCATGTAAGATTTATTGGGTTTTACATAGTTTGTAATTAAATATTTGTAACTATAGCAGTTCTTGTATCTACAGAATATAGATATATATGAACTCTAATGTATAGATTCATAGTATCTTCTGTACATGCTATAATCTCTAAACCAAAATTGTTTCCTTTCTGAAGTCTCTGAAATTCAGTTATTGGTAGATGAATTTCAGGGACCCTGAGAAATCCCCAAATTGTTGGCAAGCGTTTATTGGTTTTGTTCTTAAATGTTTTAGAGTAAGGCCATTATGGCAGATAAACGTTTAAAAGCTACTAACCTGTTAATTTTATAAAATGAGAACATTAACAGAAATTCATCAAACATACCACAAAACAAAAATTCCTAGCAGAGGGCGGATCACATGAACCAATGATGAAGGGATTTTAAAGAATTAGTGCCTGCCTTTTCATCACAAAACACCCTGCGCAGAGAAATGAAGAGTAGAATAATTGTCATAAAAGACTAATTTCTAGCTGAAGAGATGGCTTATAAGTTATATATACTGTATTTCATACTGAATTCTCATTAGCTTTTGCTTTGACTGCCAGTATTTCCCTGGCATGTATAAATGACCCAAAAGTTGACTCAGTTCCCCATGAACCTAGACTTTCAGGCAACTTTCCCTCTGCCCTAGACTCAGGAAGGACAAATACCAGAGGCAGAGTTTCTTACTATGCAGTCATGTGTAAGTTTCAGTAGTATTAGACAGGAAAGAACATGCTAAATATATACAGGTATGCTGTGGGTTCATGACTACTGTGCATGAATGACACTTAGGCTTGCCCTTTCATCAGCAGTCAGTGAACAAATATGTAGTGTTGACCATTACCACAGAGCTCATGTCTAGAAAATGGAAGCAACAATAATTACTTGAATAGTTCAATATCTGAGTATATACATGGGTCAAATATAAGTATTAAGTGTTCATTTCTCTGGATGAATACAGCTATCTAATGACAAAGGAGACAGCAGCTAACAAACAATGGACTGCATCTTTAAAACCATTTTTAGTAACTATTTTGGCCTAATTTCCTAATGATAACCTTTTAGTTTTGAAGCTTGCTGACTAAAGTACAAAATAGGCCAATCCTGAAATTACTTGTTGAGCTAAAAATAGTTATTTCTGTCTTATGGGATGCTGCATTTTACCTCTGATGTACTTCTTCCTCCAGATGACCTCTCCTCTTCTTTTCCCTCCTTCTCCTCTCCTTTGACCCACCCTCCCTATCCCTCTCCCCTGGTATACATACGTACACACACACACATACATACATACATACATACATACATACATACATACACATGCAGACGTATACTTCAGCTCTTATATGTTAAATGTTTCAGTTATTCAACAATGTGAAATTTTCTTCTTGGTATGTCATATGAAGCCAATATCAGAGGACATTAAAACTGAAAACTTGACTAAAGGACATTTGCAGTAAATGTAAGTAAACATATGGGTGCTTATGTGCATATATGCTCAAGTGGAATTATATAGCGTCATTATTCCATTAATTACAAAGTGCATCATGAAGTTTACAGAGATTCTGAGATTCAGCAAAGACTGAAGAGGTAGCTAAGTGGTTGAGCACTTGCTGTTTGGCATGTTAGTTGCTTAAATCCCAAGGGCACCAACATTATTATCTATCTAGAATATCAAGTTGATTTAATTTGCAAGTGAGTTCAAATACAAATCACACTGAGGAGTTAACCTGTCAGCTCATCAATAATATCACAGATTATAACAATTTCTCCACCCATTCCCAGACACGAACAGACAGACAAACAAACATGGAGGAAGGAATAAAGACCACAGACAAAAACTCGAGAGCGAAACACACCATTTTATAATAATTACAAATAATTACAAGTCTGTGCCAAACTAAAAATGTCATCAATATCGAGCTACAGGAAATGGGAAGTGGGCTGATTACCTGAGACGACGTATGACGATAGAGCATTCTAAATTAGAGCACGCAAAGTGAATAGTTAGCCTAAAACGTTCTGAAACTGAGTGACTTATGTATAATTATACATCAATTAAATAGGATATATTAATATGCACAAATTACTAATGATGACTTAACATCCAGCCTTATAGAGGTTGCTTGTGTTTTCTGGAAGGTTCTTCAATGGTATAGTCCTTAGTTCCCATTTATCCTCCTCCAGTGGACTGAAAGGTATTTAAAGAGTGTGTGAGATTCATGCCACTATTCACTTTGGGAACATTGAACGTAATTAAGCACAGTGAGCAGCGTTATCATCAAAGACTTTAAAATGCCACAATAGCAAGTGTGTGCAGAAAACACTTTCATAATTTACAAACAAAATCCCCCCAAAGCATTTATGTCCTATTGATAAAACCGTAGGTAAAATTCTGGTGAGACACTTCTGAAACTCACCAAAACGCCTAAGTTCTTAAATGAATGTTGTTTTGTTGATAAAGGGTGATCAAAAATGACAACGGAGGGGCAGAGTGCAGAGACTCCTGAACTTCTGATAAGGTTGTCTGTGCACTGATGTTTATACATTTTCTTTAGATTTTATCAGAAATCACTCACGACTACCTCTGGGAATAGGAGGCATGAAAGGGGATATAAAATTTGTAGCTTACAGAATCAAAAGCAACAGAGAGGAACCGAATGGTTGCCGAGCTCTTAGGAGAAACTGATTAGGTCTTTTCCGGGTCCTGTCACCAGTACTAGGAATCAGCATCAATTTCTTTCAGTCTTCCTTTGCTTCCAACGAGGTCAGGGTACATACTGATGTCGGATGTCTTGGTCAGGCGGCATCTTGAGTTTTTAGCCCCTGATAACCATATTTTAAGGAAAAACAGAAGATTGTTAGTAACAGTCACTGTGTATATGAAGAGCCTTAAAAACTCACTTTGTTACAGTAACAGAATGTCATTTATATGTACTACATTTGAATTAACTGGAGACAACACAGTGTCATTAAAGGACCCTTTGAGAAATATGGACACAGAAATAATTCATTTATCCAATCAAGGGGAGATGAGTCAAGTGTGTGTCATACGTTTTAGTTTTAACTGGTATTCCTAGCATTATTTTGAAAGATTAGCAATTACATTAGGTTTCACTTGTGAAATAAAAATATGCAAAATATATTATGAAGGAGTATCTTACATTACATATGTATATATGCAAGCTTAGATAAGATGCTAGCATTTATTATTTTGAAGAGGTAATTGTGGATATTATAGTTTTATGTATTAGAAAAGGGGCCCCACCCACTCAGTGGACAAAGGGAAGGGAGGGGGGTAACCGGGAGGAGGGGGTAACCGGGAGAAGGGCAGTGAGTGGGAGATAAAGTGAATAAGTAAAAAATGAAATTAAATTAAAAAGGAAAGCCTTTCATAGGAATTGGCACTACACTATAATTGACTGTTTCATTCCTATTGATAATAAATTAGAAATCCTTAGAAAAGCAAATCGTACTGGGGATTTGTGTCAGCAGTAAACCAGTTACTTAGAAGGTTCCATGTCTGGCGGGAAGATGCGAGTCATCCTGACATAAGCGTAGAGCAATTCGCCTTTCTTCAGCCTTTGTGTTCTCAGAAGAGTGAGTGATGTTTACTGATACGGAGGCTTTTACTTCTGGCTTTCTAACCAAGTTCTTATCCTTTCCACCTCCTACAATAACAGGAAGTAATACTTGCCCCAACCACCTTAGCATCTACAACCCAAGTCAAACATTGACTTGTAAATTAAGCATGGTACTTCTTCAGAAATAGCCAATGCTTATACAAGACCTAACTTTTGAAATGTTTTCTCTGTTTTTCTGTACTGATATCACATTTCATACATGACTTGTTTCTTTTCTTTTCTTTTCTTTTCTTTTCTTTTCTTTTCTTTTCTTTTCTTTTCTTTTCTTTTCTTTTCTTTCTCTTTCTTTCTTTTTCTTTCTTTC
>NC_034592.1:53674930-53689022 GCF_900095145.1 Mus pahari
ACTGATGAAGTTTGCACATAGTGAGCCTCCTTTAAGTTCTGTCATGTTAAAAAGTTGCCGAAAGTACTGTAGCATTTTTATTATTTATGATGATTATGGTTGAGTTATATTATATTTGATCCCTCTGGCCACCATAACCAAGGCCTAATCTTATACAAGAGGGGATAGGAGGTACAAAATGAATTGGTGGTTTGCAATGTGGTTTCGTGGTGACTTGGAAATGTGGGTGCGTGTATTCATCTTCATACTGCATTAGGTGCCTTCCATTTCAGTTGAGTGTGTAGTTAATGCTGCTGACTGTACTGGATCCAAACCTGGCCTTTCCGCTGTACAATTCTCTGCCCACACTTGCACTTATCTGTCATCATTCTCTTTATGCATGCAAATGACTGTTGACTAAGCTCACTTACTGATCCCCTGGGTCTTCGAAGTCCTCTTGACCACAGGATAGCAATAGAATATTGAGGTTTTGTCAAATTTTCCTAAATTTTGGATGTTTTCCTTTCTCATCATGTAATTAACTAGACTAAATAAATTATATGAACAATGTGATGACTATTCACCTGCTAAATGACAGTATTAAAAATAATCATGTCCCAAGTTGGCAGGGATAAGTGGTGCTGGTGCTTGCCGACCGTTCACCGCAATTAAAACTGGCACAGCCCCTTTGGAAAGCAATTTGGCATTATATGGGAGAAAATCCATAAAATATTCATACTGTCTAATCTATTAATATTCATTCTGGGATTCTGTCCTAAGGAAATAGTTCAAAGCATGAAAATGGTCATATATTTGGTGACATTAGTAGATTCGTCCTGTATAACGAGAAGAAGTAGGTAATCAGTGGCCAACAGGGAGCTTTTGTGTGGGCATCTAAAGCAGGAACACAACCATGGAAAGCAGACATGAGGATTATGCTAGGATGGAATGCATGCAGTGTGCTCTTTCTTGAGGAAGAAATGCATTACAGGATTGTATGCAGATACTGCAAAAGCTGGTCAGACATCAGTGGTAAAGTGAGTTGTAAATGTGTTGTAAAATGTGTACAGTTCTCTCTCTTTTTCTCTCTACCTCTCTGTCTCTGATTTAAGAATGTTACTGACTTTTGAATTTAAAATTTGGCTTTTATATCAAAACCCAGAAATATTATATATATGTATATATGTATATGTATATATATATATATATATATATATATATATATATATGTAATATCCTTATGCTGATTGTTAGTCATTGCTTTGGGCAGTTGTAGTGACCTTGACGCTCCAACATGGTCAGGATGTTTTAAATCCCCTCTTTTGGTAAAAGGAGAGGCATTCCTGTGTTTGTAATGCAAGGCAGCCTGCCCCCAGAAGACAAGCCAGCACAAGGCTAACCACCACTGTCCCTTTCAGCCTCCTGCTTTGTATGCTATTCTTCTTGTAGGAGAGCAAGTTCAAATACTTTCAATGGGCCTGACCTGGCTGCCTGCCCACTTTTCAAATTAACCTCCCGACCTCCTCCCCTCCACAGGCACTCTAAACTATCCTTAATGAGGATTTTCTTTGGTAAAAACCTTCCTCACTAGGTGTAATGTTCTATTTTTAACCTTTAAAAAAAGGATAATTTTTAAAAATCAGTATCTAAATAAAATTAAAATATGAACAATTATGTATACATTTCCAAAAGAGTTCACTCACTTAAACTAACTCTTTATTGTATATACTTTGCTAATTAGACAGGGAAATTTAAAAAGCTGATAGAAATATCGTATATATTAGGTGACATGGCCTATGGCAGCGAGATATCATTTAAAACGGAAAAGTAATTAAAATGTAATAATAAAACACCCATATTTACATGAGTTAATTTATTACCTTGGTGAAAAACAGGAAGGAAACATATGAAGTGTATATCTTCAGCACTAAATGTGTGAAGAAAATGCAGTGATTCTGGCTCTTTATGGAGTCTTGTTTCATATCACAGTCTATCTTGCTATTTTCCTGGCTGATTAGCATAACCTCTTCAAAGAAGTAAGTTCTCAGTTCTTCTCCAAGAGGCTACAATGAGTACAAGGGTTCCAGTGTTGTTTCTGAAGCACTACGTTTCACAGTTGCAGGTACCTATATTGCTTGTCAAATAAGCTTTATATTTATTCTATTTTATTTTATTCTATTTTATTTTATTTAATCTTTATTTTACATTCCAGATTTTATCCTCCTCCTGGTCCACCCTCTGACTGTTCCACATCCCATACCTTCAACCCCTACCCCATCAGACCTCCCTACGTCTTGGGGCCTCCAGTCTCTTGAGGGTTAGGTGCATCTTCTCTGACTGAATCCTCTGCTGTATATGTGTTGGGGGCCTCACATCAGCTGGTGTATGCTGCCTGGTTGGTGGTCCAGTGTCTGAGAGATCTTGGGGGTCCAGGTTGGTTGAGACTGCTGATCCTCTTACAGGGTCACCCTCCTCCACAGCTTCTTCCAGCTTTCCTTTCCCCTAATTCAACCACAGGGTTCAGCAGCTTCTGTCCTTAATTGGGTGTAAATATCTGCATCTGACTCTTTTAGCTTCTTGTTTGGTTTTTCAGAGGGCATTCATGATAGCCCCCTTTTTGAAATAAGCTAATTCTTAATTTCTCCATCTTAAAGATGCCATTTTTCTAAGACAGGTATGCGCGATGAGGAGAGACGGTGAACTCGTGGTGAAGATATGATGTGAAGCTGGGTGAGCTGGGGTACCACATCATTCCATCATTTTCCAGGACTGTATCAAGAGCACACTTGTGTAGAGCTAAAACTTCTTTCTCCCTATACTACAGCTTCTAGGGATGCCATTGATGGACCTGTCTCCTCTTTTTTCCCCTATTTAAACTCATACATTTCATTCTATGATTCTAGTTTGCCCAGCAACCTTTTGGTATGTGAAATAGTTGCCTTTTTAACAGCTTCCTAACTAAAGAAACATTTTTATTTACATTTTAGTGTTCATTATTGTAAGTAGGAACAACAGAACAAAATTTGAAAACGAAGTAAAATATCACTTTAGTAAATGGGTAAATTATTCTTGTCTCATTAAGCTTTTTATTGAGAATAATAAAAGCTGGTAATTTTGGGATCATATTACATTTTAGATACAGAATTGCTAATCAGTTTACAACCATTATATTATTTAATACTTAGCAAAACATAAGGAAGTAAGCAGCATTGATTATCTCCATCTCTGTGGATACTGAAACTGAGGACAAGAGATAAATTATATAACATTTTTTAGGACGGAACCATGAAAATTTAACACCAGAGCCCTAAACAAAAGTCTACTTCTCTCTCTTATGTGCTTCTTGATAGAGTTTTCATTTTTTCCCCTACTTTTAGGCAAACTTAATGAAGGAAGCAAAGTATCAAGTCCAAACACAACTGCATTACGGCATATATAGACTCCAGAAAGGCAATAGACTCAGAGAAACCCAGTGAGTTTTGAGGCAACCCCATAGTCATCAGATGCTGCAAGACATTTCCCTCTGTACGATTTATGTTTTCTATCACGTGCCTTCTGTCACATACAGTACTATTTTGCTATTTCATACTACAGTTTGAATTGTGACACGCAAAGTAAACAACTTCTTAAAAGAGGAGCATACTACTTTAGTATCGGAAATGCCTGTTTATTTTTGCCTATCTTAAAAGAATCAAATAGTACATTGCATTAATAGAAATTCTGTAGATAGGTATGATTTGTTTAGTGCCTTCTGTATACTAAGTACAGATTTGGAATATAGCAATGAGGAAGGCAAAGCCTCTACTCTCCTGGAAACCACCTCTCAAAGAGGTGGTGGAGGGAGAGAGGGATGGAAGGAGGAAGGAAGGGAGGAAGGAAGGAAGGATGGAAAGAAGGAAGAAAGGGAGGAAGAAAGGAAGGAAGGTTGGAAGGAAGGAAGGAAGGAAGGAAGGAAGGAAGGAAGGAAGGAAGGAAGGAAGGAAGGAAGGGAAGGTGGGAGAAAGAACACAGATTATACCCGACCATACTTTAGGAAGTGTGCATCCTATGTATAAAAGGAAGATAGCGGTTGGGTAAAAGTGTTCCAGACTGTGGGAAGAGCCTTTAAATAGGATAGCTCAGAACAGAAATCAAAAGATGTGGAATTTGACCAGAGACTTGGGTTAAATGAGGGTCAGGTCATGTCACTAGGGGAGAAGAAATCAGCCTGATGTGCAACAAGTACCTTAATCAGCACCAGTGCCACTAGGGCAAGTAAGTGAGGGGTAGGAGGAGATGGGAACGGGGGAGGGGGAGTTAGCCCTGTGTGCCCAGTGGATGATGCAGGTTTTATCTCTTCATATGACTGGGGTTTGAACTGGAATGGGCTGGCATGGTCTATTGCATATGGGCAATACTAGATGCCCAGTTTTGTGGGTGGATTGGTGTCTCTGATATTTCACTGGGGTTCCTGGCTAGACAGACCATTTAGAACTGGGTAACCAACTGGTGTGTTCTCCCCTTGGAAAGACTATTTCTGTACTCTCAACACTTCTCATTGCCCATAAATCTTTTGTGTAGGGTTGAGGCCTGGTGGTAATTTTTGCTTCTCCTTCGGCTTATAAACTGTAGTTGTTCTTGTTTAGGCAGTCATGTTGAGGAGACTTATCAGTATCAAGAATGCTAATGGTAGTCAGGATTCATTGAAATGTAGTCAATGTACCAAGTGAAAATGACAACTAAAGCGTACATTCAGAGTCAGCGAAAACGTTCTTAAAGCAAACCGTGTCATATAATCAGTTTTAGAAAAAAGAAATACAAAAATCTTTTAGAGTTTGTCACTAGCCAAACTTCATTAAAAGACACTTTTATGTAAGGAGAATAATAACCCAGAGATACAAGCTGCAGTAGAGTTCAATGAGGGTGATAAATGTGTAAATAAATCTAAATGAAATTCGACCTCGTAAAATAATGCTGAAATGGAGTAAATTGAATGGAGGGATGTAATGTACAGACAAAAAAAAAAAATGATACAAGGGGATGTAGATGAACTGCAATCGGTTCTTTATGCCCTGAATTTTCTGAAGAGGGTCATTAGACTCTGACAAGTTAGGAAGGCATGGTGTGAGAGCAGAAAACTAAATTAATAGTGATAAAACTAAAATGCTGATTAAAAATAACACTTAGATGTAAGACTGCGCAGTCACAGCCAGATACCCTGTTAATGGCATAAAAGATAAACTGATAAAATATCCTTGTTCTAGGAAAAAAAAAAAAAAGACAGTCAGACCATATTTTAAAAATCCAGCCATATCCTAGTTTCAAAGGATTATGTAAACACCAGGGTGTACAGAGTTTGAAAGAAAGAGCATCGAAGATGATATCAGCACTCCCGTTTATCTCTGGCAGGTGGTGACAGATCCCAAGGCAGCACGGCAGTGCTCTTTGGTAGCAAGTAGTAAGTGCAGGGTAGGGTTTCGCCATGATACATCCACAGGTGTACGTGTTAGGCATTTACAATGTCTAGCTTCATGGCTCTCTTCTCCTCACTTCCTTCTCTCTTTCCACCCACTTTGCAGTCCCTGATTGTCTCTTCTTTACACTCAGGTCATCTTAAAAAAAAAAAAAAGTTGTATACACACTGAGAAAAGATATATGATATTTGTTTTTTTTGTTTTTTTTTTTTTTGGTATTATTTTTCTCAATATTATCCTCCAATTTTATCCTTTTCCTAAAATTGGTAGGATTCTGATCTGACTTATGGTGAACAATAATGTATTTTATAGACTACATTTTTAATGCCTTCCTCCGTTAACACTTAGACTGACTCTGATCTTGGCCGTTGTGAACAGTGCTATCATGAATATGAATATGGAGGTGCCTCTCTTGCATTCTGATTTCAAGTCCTTCAGATTTTAACCCAGTAATGGCACGGCTGGATCAGCCTTCCTCTTTCGTTTTTAGATAGTTTTTCTTTTTATTTTTATGGCTAGTAAATATTTGCATTATCATGAACACTGTGAATATCTTTTGCTCCAGAATTTATTATTTTCAGAGGTTTCATTTTTTTTTGACGATTGTCATTCAGAGAATAGATACAATTTCAATGTAATTTTGATTAGCATTTCCCTAATGTCTAAATTTTATTCATACATTTGTTGGTCATTTGGACTTCTTTATTTGAAAAGTGTCTGTTCAGGTTGCATTTTCTAACAGTTTTAAAACTGAATTACTTTTTCTTTGCTGTTTATTTTATTTTTCAGTTTGAGTTTAATTGAAATAGAGTCACATTGCATTCCTGCCTCCAATCCTTACCAGGAACCTTCTTAATAACTCCTCCCATGTGCCCTCCTATTCTCAAGATCATAGCCTTTTCTCTTTGATTATGCATGCGTGTGTGTGTGTGTGTGTGTGTGTGTGTGTGTGTGTGTGTGTGTGTATGTGGGTAAGTACAAATATATACATAGCCTACTGAGTCCATTTTGTTGATTGTGTGTACATGGTTTCATGGCTGAGTACTCTACACTGGTCAACCTATAAGGCGGTTTGTTTCTGGAAGAGACTCGTTCTCCTTGTAGTTGCTAGTTGATTTTAGTTCTTTGTCTGGGGTGGAGTTCCACAAGATCTCCTCTTTCTTCCTTTCCTCATTAATATCTGCAAGAACTGTTCTCTGTTTGTCCAGCTCTTTCTAGGAGAGTCTATTCCATTGGAGAATTCCAGACATTCTTGCTTTTACAAGCTTCCAGTCCCTCTTCTGAGATGTTCACTTAACCATGGACACAGGAAAAGTGATATCAATATATCTATTAGGCTGTTGTTGTCTCTCTAGAAGCAGGTTATATTATGTGTTTAGGAATACCCATATATATATATGTATATATATACATATATATATACACATCTATATATGTGTGTGTATATGTATGTATGTATATGTGTATGTGTATATATGTATGTGTGTGTATGTGTGTGTATATGTATGTGTGTATGTGTGTGTGAGCAATTCATGAAGAAAGAGGCCATGAATTTGAACAAGAGCAAGGAGGTCTATAGAGAGAGCTTAGTGAGAGGAAAGACAAGGAAGAAATAAGGTAAAGACTCTAAAAACAAACAAACAAAACCGTATGTGAACCTTCCTTCAGTTTCATGCCTGAGTAAAAATGATGAGTATCAGCTCTGCATGGAAACATCCAGATCCATAATTAGAAAAATAGCACAGATGACAAAAAGGTACTATGATGTTGCCCAAAATGATATTAGTAAATAATTTGAGACAACCTAATTTTATGAAACTATACCCATAATTAGTAATATGATGCAATGTGCTTTTATACAATAAATATTACTAAAAGAAGAAAAAGGTTCTGGAGATATGACTTAATAGTAGAGTGATTGCTTTCCATTTACAAAGCCCTCAGATTAATTTCCAGTACCACATATATTCCATCTCATATACATCATGTATTGGAAAGGTATTGATTTTTCATTATTACTGCTATGAGCACTTAGGAACTTTTCCTGCATCAAAGTAATATATTTTGAGTTTGCCATCCCAGAGATCATTTTTTTATTGGATTATATATTGCAATGTGTCTGATGATTAATATTTACATTTATTTCTATTAAAATTAGAAATTTGGTAGCCCATGCCTTTAATCATAGCACATTGAAGACAGAGGCAGGTAAGTGAGGTCCAGCACAGCCGAAGATAAACAGAGAAACACTGTCTCATAAAACTGAAACCAAACAAATTCAACCCAAGAAAACCAAGCAAACCAATCAGTGCAAACCAAACCAAACTAGAAAAAAGGAAAAGAAACAAAGATGTAAGTAAAGAAACACACACACACATACATATATATATAGAGGGAGATATATTTCTCCCTCTCCCTCTCCCTCCATATATATATATATATATATATATATATATATATATATATATATATATATATGTATATGTGTGTGTGTATGTGTGTGTGTGTGTAATATATATATGTGTGTAATATATGTATATATGTGTATATATATATTTATGTATGTATATATAGCTTTGTATGTGAATATATGGTTGTACATTTATTATATTATTTTATATATTGCTTATCTATAATTCTGGTTGTTAATCCTCAGTTAGCTGTACAGGTTATCTCAGTGTACTGTTTCTTCACTTCATGTTTGCTTGCTTATATATAAATCACCTGTTAAGTTATTATCCGCCCACGTATTTTCCTATTCGGTGGACTGTCTCTCTCTTCATTCTATCATTTGCTTTTCTGTGCAGAAGCATTTTGGTAGCAGTAATACCCTTTGGTCAATTTTAATTTTAATTTTCCAAGCTTTGGGGTTCATTTCCAGAAGTCATTGCCTATGCCAGTATTTCGATGTGTTTTTCCTAATAGTTTCATAGTTTCTGGTTTTAGATTTAAATATTTGATTTAAATAGACTTATGTAAAAAGGATAGCTGACAATTACTATGCTCAAGGTGAAAAATTGTTACTAGAACACAAGCTAATTTAAATTCAAACAGATAGTTGACTGTAGAAAAATAATAGTAATTTTGTTATCTGTATCCAGTCCAGGGGGCTCAGTCAACACTGGCCTTTTGATGCTCCTGACCTGAGAGGTTACATAATGACCACCCAGTTTGCTAAGGCAGAGAGAGAAAACAGTTCCCAGCTGGCTGCTTGGAAACCCTCACATGACCTCTCTGGATTAGGTAGTGCCCATCAATGGATGGTGGCTTCTGGTCTAACTTCTGTTAATCCATTTTCATCTCTACTCTTGTGTTTCTCACAATCACTCAGCAGGTGACTCCAACAAAAAAAATACTCTTCCTTTACAGATGTGTCAAAACCCAGGTCAGTTGCATTCATTCAGGTCTTCATATTATTATTATTTTTAATATTATTACTCTGTGCGTGTACAATGTGTATCTCTGTGAGACAGCACTGGTGTATGCATGTTACGGCACACCTTGGAGGTCAGGTAAACTTCGTGGAGCAGTTTCTCCCCCTTCCCCTTTATGTGATGCTCCAGGGATCATACTCCAGTTGGTTGGGTTGCACAGCAAGTGTCTTCACTCTCACCCTTCAGGAGTTTTCTTCCTGGCTTTCCTCTTGGACCAAACAAAAGTGCACTTGGTTTTGATTATTCTTATGTTTCTTCTATGTCCTGCCATATGCTGAGTACCTTTTCTTATTCTGCCTTTCCTAGCAGTAAGGTGGCTTTGTTGTGGATCACATCCCAATATGAGCTTCACTGGCTGAGCGACTGGAGGATCGTAATCTTCAATTTATAAAAAAGGGGGGGTGCTGTCACCAATGTTAGTGTGCAGCATTTTTAAACTGAGCTTTTCAGCAGACCTTTAAAAATAGTGTGTGCATGTGTGATGTACTATAATTGTTAAGTTGATAAATATATTTATATATATTTAATATATAAATAATATATATACATATAAATCATACATACACATATTATATATAAAATACATGTGTGTATATAGGTATGTGTAATATATATATATGTGTATATATATATATATATATATATATATATATATATATATATATATACTCACTTGACATTGGTTTGAATACTAAAACAATGAAAGGATTGAAAAGAAGTTTGGGTAATTTTCCTTCAATATTGACTCTCAGGATGGGAAAGGAAACTATTTAAAGCTTGTCTTTCCCTGGTAATATGTTAATCTGGTTTCCTGTCCACAGCAGACTCAAAGAGTCACTGTGGCTGCACATGGAGTTTTACCTTGACCTATATGGATATCATAAGCTAGTTGGCATGTTCCAGTGTGGTCCTTAGCAAATTCCTTCTTTGGTGGCATGTGTTCACCAGCTCCTCTAATAAAGACACGATTGGTCCCCAGAATGCCTGTGCTATGCCATGATATGCCATCATGGTAATGCTTAGGAAATTGTGAAGAAACGAACTACGGATCCATTTTGTTGTTATCAGAAGCCAAAATCCTCTAAATTAGGAATGGCCATTTAACATTCTAAATTATCCTTTTTAATAAGAAGTTCTATTTTATCTCAGCTTATATGTGAATAGGACGTATTTTTCCATGGAAACGACTTTTATGATCAGGCTATTAATTTGGACTGTTGAAATGTTTTGGTACATTTTTATTGTCTAAAAAAGCCATTTCATTTTGTATTTTAAAACCATTCAAGATTTTGAGCCTTTTTTCTTTTCACAAATGACAACCATAGAGAAATATTTTATATAAGTTATGTAACTGGATACGCTCATTTAAAATACTCTTAAATCTACATAAATATATTATTAAATGTTATCTATCTGTTGCTAAATGGAGAGCTGTTCCACGACTCAATTTTCTGTGTGATGGTTGTTAAATAACTGTAGAACAGGATTATTTAATATACTTGAAAAGTTATATTCCTGAAGCATTGTTAGAGTAAGTCATACAAATTTAGCTAGATTCTTGTCATTATAGTGTGATACACATCTTTTGATTTTTAAAAACAAGTGAAATATTTACTGGTTAAGTCTTCTAAAATAAAGTGTTTTGTCTTTTTAAGAAAACACAGAAGCTGTTGTATGGTAAACTTTCTTTCTCTCAACACAAATTCATATTTTAAATTCTCCTTTAATGTCACAATGACTGGATAAGATCCAGCTTGTAATGGATACACTTCTAAGAGTTGTTTATTGTGACCCAAAAAAGAAATGTTTATTTTATATCTATTTTAGATGTATGATGTTTCATATTAACAGAAAACACTGCACTTTTCAGCCTTGGTTTCGACTCTTCTCCTCAGTAGTGGCCTGTGGCATGCTGTTGGTTCTCTTTCACACAGCGAGAATGAGCAGTAGCTACTGGCATCCGCCTCAGCAGCCTTTGCTTTAGAGGTTCTGTTGTCCACACCTGGCGGAGAGAGTCACTACTTATAGAACTTTCTTGAAAGTGGAGTGAAGTAGAGCTGTACCTGTTTCAACAGTTTAAAGAACAAACAAGTTACTAGAATCCTGAAAGTTGGACTGATAGAATACTTTATAATGTTTGTGAAATTCCAAATCTCTCCCTAGAACCCACCCCCAAATCATTTAGCTTGATAAGTCAGACAGAAATTACTCCATTGTGCAGATTTTACGTCACAGTTTTTCACGTTGCCTTAGAAGTAGAATGATGATGTTGGGAGGAGATCTTTTCAAAATATAGTGGAAGTTTTTTATTTCTATACAAGTCGAAAAAAGTGTTCTGTTTCGCTTGACACAATAGGGTATATTTTGAAACATTTATAGCCACTGTTTGACACTTCAGGATTTATTTTGTATGAGTTACCTACTCATTAATTGCAACATATGTTCAACAGATAGTCATACAGGTTTTATATAATTTCAAATACATGCCCCTTTAGGAATTTAGAGGTTCCAAAATCTCATCTTTCATAATTAAACAAGACTTGGAAACAAACACTTGAAGTGTTTTATTATGAGTAAACAATTGACAAAATGTTGACGTCAGGATATTGAATGAAGTGTGTGGGACTGCTCCAGCTTTGATAGAGCTGCAGATTGTGTTATAGAATCCAAGCAGGTCAGTAACATGAAATAGAAGTTAAAAGACAAATGACAGAGGACATATCAAACTTTAAGGAGAGACATGTAATGGGAATTGAGTCTCCTCAAGTGGCCTCTGATGGTCTCCAGATATGAAGGTAGAAGGCCAAGTCCCTGTAACACTGCCCACACAGCACAGTCAAGTTGATGAGAAAAGTACTTTCAAGAAGCATGTAAAAGTATGTGAACTTCCACAGCTCCCAGCAAGGTGGCTTGTGAGCTTCTTGCAACCATAATAAAGAAACTTACAGATTCTCAAAGGAAACTTTTTTACTATCCTTCAGTAGCTCCATGACAATTTTTGATGCACATATATTTTCAGTTTATAACCTGACATGTATATATATATATATATATATATATATATATATATATATATATATATATAATTTTTATTGGTACATTTCATTGTGCACCGTGATGCGTTTCCTGAAGATGTCTTACTATGACCATGTGATGTATTCTAACCATGTTAATCCACTCCCATTCCCTTTTTCTCCCCTCCCCTTCCACTGTACTCATTCATCCTCTCATGCAATCTCCCTTCTGCTTTCCTGTCCCATATATTTAATTTTAACTAAAGATCTATGATCCACAAATAACAAAAAGCTTACCATAGTTTTGGTTCTGATTTATGTTGCATTAACTTCTCATCTCCAGCTGCATACATTTTTTTCTTGCCAAACATCTGATAAAGGACAATATATAGAAGACATAACGAGTTTAAAAGACTAAATATCAGGCAATAAACAATGTAATCAGTAAGTAGGCTAAGGAAATGAATAGTCTTAAAAAGATAAGATACAAATATCCAATAGAACATATGAGAAAAAATGTTTGACACCCTTTCCATTAGGTAATTGTAAACCAAAACAACATTCAGAGTTTACCCCATGCTAGTAAGAATGGTTCACTCAGAAAACAAATCAGGGGGTTTTGAGATGCCTCAGCTGGTAAATGACTTAGCCTAAAAACCTGAGTGTTTGATCCCCTGGGTGTTTATCATAAAAGGAGAGAACCAACCCCCTAAGATGTCCTCTGACGTCTGTATGTGTGCCATGGTTAAGCACCTCCTCCCCAAATAAATCTATTTTAAAGATTAAAGAAAACAGTAAAAATTGTCAAGGATGATGGGCGAAGGTGACACCAACTGTGGGTAGGAATGGAGATTAGTCCAGTTACAGTGGAAGACAGCATTGAATGTTCTCCACAAATTAAAAATAGGCTACTACATGACAGCAATACCACCTATAAGTACATACCCAAAGGATTCTAAATCAATATCTTACACTACTATTCACAGTAGCCAAGCTATCGTATTGGCCGAGAGGTCCACAACCAGATGAATATAAAAAGAAATTGTGTCATATGTGCAACTCAGTTTTATTTTGCTTTTTTTTTTTTTTCAGGAATGAATCATGGTATTTGTTTGAAAATGATAAGAAAATTTAGTGAAAATACTTAAAGGTGTTATCTAGGCAAAGACTTTCTGAATAGGACTCTAATAGCTCAGGAAATAAAACCAAGATTTGGTCAATGGGATTGCAGGAAATCAAAGAGTTTCTGCATAACAAAGAAACAATCAAGAGAAGGTTCAGCCTACAGAATGAAGGGTCAGCCTCTAGTAAAGGAGAAATTCTTCCTTAAAATTATACAGTCTTAAAGTACCAGAAGTCAGATAATTAAAGGTAACTTTTATCATAGAACTTACAAAGGATCCAGTCCTTTTTATGGGTTTTAATGCAAAGGTCACTTTACATGAAGGGAATGACAGATTTTTTTTTTCTTAAAAAATTTACAGATTTCAAGTTCTGAGGTTTTTTTTAAATATTTTTTTTCTCATAAATTTTCATACAACAAATGTAATCAATTTCAACAGGAAAAAAAAAACCCTCAAGTTCATTAACTATAGACTATGTTTAGTTACCTTTTACATGATAAACTGCTTGATGAAAGCATCTTTGTCTTACGGATTTTGGGTATACAATCTGTCATGACCAGGAAGATATGACAAAGTTCATGGCTGCAAGAGTTTGTGTCCCAAACATCTCACATTTGGCAAGGACCAGGAAGCAGAGAGCAGGGAATGACAGTGCTCATCGTTTATTATCTAATTCAGCCTGGGACTCATGCTGTTCTGGATAGACCTTCCCTGATACTAATTTCCTTAGAAGCTATGGCAAAGACACCAAGAGTGGATCATGTATGCGATGCTAATGCCCATAGCATTTGCAGTTAAGACTGCATCACAGGTTGCCTAAAACTCTACAGAACTGTGTAAAGATAAAGATGAAGAGAGTGTTTAAATCCAGATTCTGAATTAGTTCAGATGTTTGATTCATTTGTGCCTTTAGTCTTCCCATTCCTACATTAGTAGAATACTACGGAAGCACAAAGGGAAGCAACCATTAGTCCCAATCCCTAACAAGTCTAAATGTATATTGGGTTTCTTGCTTGTTATTTTTTAAAATTTTTTAATTATTATTTTCTTTATTTACATTTCAAATGCTATCCCGAAAGTTCCCTATT
>NC_034592.1:53690077-53717007 GCF_900095145.1 Mus pahari
GTTCCTCTTTCTCCACAACCTCGCCAGCATCTGCTGTCACCTGAGTTTTTAATCTTAGCCATTCTGACTGGTAAGATAAATGATTGAGTCAGTTCCTACCTCCCAATCATCTCTTAGTCTCCTACTAGAACACTGGTGTTTGGGAAGGGAAAATTAAAAATTAGCTTTTATTTCAGTTCTGATTTTTTTATATAACATGACATTTTTCTTTAGTTTTTGTTAGTTTTAATTTTATGTGTGTTTTGCTGCACGTTTGTATACATACCTCATGTGTGCCTGGCGCTCTCAGATCCTTAAGCAGAGAGTTAGACTTCCTGAAACTAGAGCTAGAGATGGTTGTGAGTCATCTCTGGGTGCCGAAAATTGAACTGGGGTCTTCTGGAAGAGCAACAAGCATTTTGAACCACAGAGCCGTCTCTCCAGTTCCTATACGTTCCTAGAAAAGGAAATCAAGATTTATAGTTATTTAAGTTAAACTTTGCTGATCTGAGTTATCCTCTTCAGTTAAAGAAAATAAACCAGTTCAATGTCATTCTTTGACCCCGGGAAAAGGAAAGCATTCTGCCTCCAGTATCCCCGTGTCCCTACGTTTCCTGGGCTCGAGGCCAGGATCCCTGTGGGCTGTGCTTGGTGCACATGACCTAGAGACTTCTTGAGTGCAGAGACTGTGAAAAAAAAAAAGACTCTCTGACAATAAGCCCAGAAGGAAAGCAAGTTAGAAACAGAAGAGTGGGCTCCGAGTATCCCAGAAGATGTACGCTTCAGTCTGCAGGGTGCCAGTTGCCGTCCAGAAAAACTTTTATTTTTGTTACCTTTGCCCTCGGAAGAGCATAGACCAGCTCTATTTATAGCTTAGAAAGAGGAGACTGACTTGCAGGCAGGTCAAATGGGCATTGGAAAACTTCAGCATTAGAAGCCATTGGCTTGCTCTGGGATGGTTTTAGGACTCTTTGCAAAGAATAATAATGGTCAGGACAGGCTGAGGGCTGACCTCCTTTTGCTCATGGTTCCAGTGTGGAGTGCATTAGGAATGAAGCCAACACTAAGCTTCGTGACCTTGATTTCATTTCTACGGGAGGCAGATCTGCATGTAACCCTCCCTAAACCTTTAAGGGAATTCTAGACCTGGCCTCTCTTTCTGCACACTAGTTAAATTATCTATCTATCTATCTATCTATCTATCTATCTATCTATCTATCTATCTATCTATCTATCTATCTATCTATCTATTTATTTATTTATTGTGTCACCGACGATAGCTATAGTTTCTTCCCAGAGAGCCTGGGTTGAATTTTCTCATGGGCTGGTCTGGATACAACTGTACACATATTCTGCAAAATCTTGCAGTGAATTTTTATCAAAAGCCTGTGCAGAGGAGCAAATGATGATCGTAAGTAATTGTTTCCTAAAACAATAGTCATTGTAATCAGAAAGCAGAGCAATACAAAGAAACTTGTATAAGTCACATATTGAAGTTTTTAATTATTCTAATACAGGCCATACAGGAATAACAACCTCATTAGCTTTTGTCAAGAAAGACAAAAAGAGGGGCCAGGAGAGTTTACACAGTGACTACAAAGTGCAAAGAGTTCTTGCAGAGAACCCAGGTTTAGTCCACAGCACTCATGATGGGAGCCTCACAACTGCCTATAACTCTAACTCCAGCACACACATGACACACACACACACACACACACAGACACACAAACACACAGACACACACAGAGACACAAATAAAAGTTCTCTCTCTCTCTCTCTCTCTCTCTCTCTCTCTCTCTCTCTCTCTCACACACACACACACACACACAGAGATGCACATGCACACACACATATACACATGTTTTTGCCACCAAAAATGCAAATGTAAAACAATATTAATATTCCTAGTTATATCTGCAAGAAGCTTCTAATGTTCTATTTTCTTTAAAGAAGAATCTTTGTGATACCCACAGACATTTTAATGATTGATGATGATTAATCAACCACAGTTATGACATGCCAAGCCCTGTGCTGATCCCCTTGCTAGTATTAATGCATTGGATCCTCCAAACAATGCAGTGCCTCAGCTTTATTATCAGATGCCAGCCTGGTTGGCAAGGACACTTGGTCATTCACTTGCCTTGGGATCCATGATTTGAAGTCAGTACATTAGACTCTCGTGTTATCATGATTAGGCATACTACTTATTTTGTGGCAGAAACACAATAGTACCCGTCCTCAGTTAATTTTGAGATTGTCCTAACATTATGAATTTATTCTCAATTTATGCAATTCCACTGCCTGAGCTCGCTTTTAAGACTCCATCTCTGCAGGTCTAGTTCAAGGTTTACACCCACAGCCCAGAGCTGGGCATTGCTGGACCGCCATGATGTTCATTCTTCCTCTCCTCCCCCACCCCTCGCTCCCCCGCCCACAAACAGAAGCACGAAAGCATTTTCACAGCACTTTAATCTCCCCTGCAGACATTACAACCTGATGTCATTTGACTGTGGTTTTTGAAAACAGCATTTAAAAAATCAATAGGAAACATTTAGGCGAATATGTGAGGGTCATGCAGTCACACGTTGTAGCTATCTGTGAAGCTATCTAGAAGCTTTCCACATCATGTTTAATTATATTTGCAGGTGAAAATGTGTGCCTCCTTTCAAATGTCCTACACAAGGAAGAATATCAAATCATCTGCTTAGGAAATTATGCTAATTAAGGAAGAAAGAAAAGTGAACCAAGACAAAAACTCTTAGGTTGTGTAGACATATCTTCTCAGCTCTCCATGCCGACTGCACCCTTTCCTATTTTCCAACAATCGTGTTTTACTATTACACACACACACACACACACACACACACACGCACGCACACACCCATGTACAAGAGAGATAGAGAGAACACGGTACTTTTTTCTGAATCTATCTTTCTCTCTTTAAACCGTGATCTCTAGTTCCATCTGTTTTCTTAGATATAATCTTATTCTTTATGTCTGAATAAAACCCCACTGTGTATATTTATACTCAGTTTTTGTGTCCTGCTCCTCCATCTTTGGACAGCAAGATTGATTTTGTATCTCGGTTACTCTGAGAAGTGAAGCAACAAGCCAACACAGAGGTTTGTCTAAGAGAGGCCAGGATTCTATTGGCTACGTATGGAGAAGTGGCAAGAGGTAGACCATGAGGTGGTTCTACTTCTACTCAATAGTGATTTCTACAGTGGCTGCCTTGATTTGCATTTCCACCTGCAGTGCAAGGGCCCCTTTAAAAGGGTGACAACCTTGAGCCACCATAAAATGATAGGTGTTTCTTACATAGAATAACAGAGGCCCATGTAATAGTCCACTAGATTGAGCTATGTGGAGATTACAGCACATTGTTTTTTCAATTAAAAAAATACGTACCACTCAATATTTGCAAATATTTGTTTAATAAGAGAGAATACTGATACTAGGGATTCTCATCGGAGGTATTATGTGGTTTTAGAATATAAAATTGTGAACAGATCCAATGGCAAACATAATTTTCCCTAGTGAGATGCTTACACGACCCTCTGATTTTTTGTTTGCTGTCTTTGGACACGAAATGGGCAAGTCAGAATTGGATTATTTTGGCCATTTAAGCATACCAGTACTTGTGAAATGGCCTCACTTTTATGAGCAGAAATACTAATTTTCGGCTTATCCTCTTCCCTACTATGCTTTGAAGAGTCAGCCTGCTAGATGCCGTTTCCGAGCTCCAGCTGGAACACATCAGGAAATATGATTAGTAGCTGACTCTCTAAACCTAACCCAAGCAGAGGAGCGTTGTGATTGAGATTCAGCTCCCAGAGAGTGTGAGATACAACCCACAATTATTTTCAGGTACGAAAATTTAACAATATGAGCTTTGAAGGTTTGAAACTTTTATGAAATAATTAAAGCAAATGTAATTAGTCCATAGATAAATTCGTGCCTAAAATAATGGCTTATAAGTCTACTTCAATAAGCAAAGGATGTCATTTTTCCATAATGAGTGACATAATTTCAAATCTTGCTTGAGTAGTATTTAGGGAAATTAAAATCAGTTACTTGGGTATTACTTTGCCAAGGGAGCAGGTGAGAGACCCTAAGGCTTAGGATGACACAGCTTTATTTTATTTGCTGCCTCAAAAGGTTTGTCAAAAGAGGGTTATACGTTTTCTTTCCTTCCTAGAAGGCCTGTGACAGCTGCATAGCTGGCACCTGGGAAAATTGATGCCCTGTCTGAGTCCGAAATGCTGGCATTCTTTTTAACCTTGGTTTTTAAACTGATTATTTAAAAATGCAAGTTCACTTTACTCTTCATCAGTAAAATGGGGCACTTAAGACCAAATCTCCAGTGGTAGAATTCATGCAGTTCCTTGGGCCGAGTGTTGTATTTCCTTGCCATTGGAAACAGAGCCAATCAGAGAAGAATTCATCATTCTGGCAAAAGTACCCATTTCCATTTTGTAACCATTGTACTATCTTCAGAACAATGCCTTTATTTTCCTTTTCCCGGTCATTTTTTTTTCTTTTTGTAAAATGAAGGCAAGGCAAAATGAAACATTATTATGGTTCCTGAAGCTATCATTGCTGCATAGGAAAAAAAATAAATCTTTATGTGACACATTGGTGCGCATCTAAGGCAGGCAGCAAGGCTTTCCCTCTGTTCAGTTGCTTGAGACATTGCTTCAGCAATAGAGGTTATAGAGGTCAGGGTCTAGTAAAGGGTCGAAAATGCAAGTATTAAAGGTATACAGTTGAGTGTTGAATGCGTGTTGGATATGTGAAAGGGGGATTTTTAGTGATTAATTATGTATCCCAACTGCAGATGAGTGTGGGTCCTGTATCATCAGAGGTAAAAAGCCAGTGTGTGTTTAATGTATTCAGAAGAATCCATTTCATTGTTTTGAGTAGGTTGATATTTAATGCATGTTCGGTTAAATAGATGAATGGTGTCCTTCAGCAAGGAGGGCTTGTTTGATTGTTCTGAAGCATGGTCTGACTGTATGCCCCTGCTTGGTCTAGAACTTGTGATGTAGACTTGCCTTGAACTCATAAAAATCCCCTTGCCTCTGCCTTCTGAGCCATGGGAATGCATGCTTTGTTAAAAATGGAAATTCCTTAGAAACTTAGCAGGTGAGCAAGATAATTATTCACATGCTTGAAGGATTGAAGGTTTTTATTATTATTATTATTGTTTGAAACTTTGATTATACTGTTTTCTCAGCCTTAACACTGGAGCTTGGTTCGTCCGTCCATTTGTTCGTTCACTTGCTCTTTCTTCTTCCTTCCTTCTTTCCTTCCTTCCTTAGTTCATTCCTCCTTCCCTCCCTCTCTCCCTCTCTCTTTTTTCCTTCCTCCCTTTTTTCATAAAATAAGTGTGATTTTGTGTTTCCACTTTGTGTTAAATGTCCCTTACCTCATGGTTTACCTTTGGTTCTCATTCAGCATCTGAACTTTATTTTTCCTGAGTTGCATATTTGTGCCTATCCTTTGCATATGGCATCTGTGACCCGGCTCTCCAGAGTCCCACGCTCACTCTGGAACTTGACATCGGCTCCGTTGCCTGTTTCTTTTCTTAACCTGTGGTCTGTGAGATTTTCTTGCTGGTGAGAATTAGAAGAAACAATCCAGGCCACCCACTCTTTCCCCATGGCTTATTGCGACAGATATGCATGTAACTGGGCTTCAGCAGAAGTTTTTGAGTGTAATACTTTCTATAGTATTCTGGCTTGAAATGCCCTAGTATTCTGCTTCAACATGAACATTAATATTGATTCCAAATATAATTAGCCACTAATCAATATACTAAATCTGCTTGTGGGGCTCCTACAGAATATGGTCAGAATTAATATACTTATGGTGTTTACAAACTTATTAAGAATATTAAATTTATTATAAATTTAATAGTTGGAGTTGACCATAGAGTTTGTATTTGTATAAAAAAAATCTCAGATATGTAAATGGAAGAATCTTTATCTCTGGACTTCCTTTCTTGTCTTGACTACTTCAGTTCATGACATTCAGTTCACAGTGCAAGGTACTTTACATTATGACAGATAATGAACTGTCAGGTTGATAATGGCAAGTAATCATTTATTCATGGATTTCCCAAATGGCATCAGGAATGTGCCTAGCATTTTCTCCGGCTGCTACCTTGTCTTTGTTATCGTTGTTAAACTTTCTTTGTGTGTTGAGATTAACTAATAGCAGCATGGTTTATGACTGATACCCAAAACCTTTATTTTTCTCTGATCTTTAAAGCAAGGAGATTAATTTTATGAGGTAAATGTAACATACCAACATGTTATAAAAAAAAATTGCTGAAACAGTATCATGAGAAGGTTTAATTATGTCGTCATTTTCTGAACTCCCGGGGGTAGTTCGGTGTTCGTGAAAGAAGACTGACAGAATAAAAAAAATGACAAGTACCCAGATGTATAATGTATTGCAGGAGAAATGACAGAACGTAATAACAGCATTCTATTAATGATATACCTGACCTCCACTGGCTACAGCAAGGAGCAGGCAAGGTCTGGTACAAGAAGCCACTGTCCGCTATACCCATTGTCAGATACAGCTTCTCTTTAGGATTCAGGATGGAAGATGAGCATAAAACGTCTTGAATCAATGGCCCTGTAATGGAGTTCTGGCCAGGTAGCATTGCTGGTCAGAATACCATGTTACCAGGCAGTTTCTATGAAGATGCAAAAATCTTGAACATGGTTCAGATGACACACCTGCATTAATCTTTGTGTGTGTGTGTGTGTGTGTGTGTGTGTGTGTGTGATATGCATGAAAGCATATGGCTGCCTGACCAGCAGTGTTACCTGGCTAATATTTTATATAAGAACCTGTGAAGCCCCTGTGTCTCATACTGCCTCTGGTTTCTAAAAAAAACTATATTCATGGATATAAGCGTTCTGAAAATCTTAAGGCCAGCGTCACTATGTCACACAGTGAGATGCCTCTCTCGACCTGCACTGCACTTAGTGATGGAGATTTTATCAGAACTATGTTCAAATTTCTTGTAACTTCCTAGAAACTGCCTTATAACATGGACTGGCCCTATGAGGGTCCCATCTTGACAACAGCTCGAGATTTGGACCTAGAAAATATCATGCATAATTGGTGGTTTGCAGCAGGAACTAGGGGAGAACTCAGATCACATAGCTTTTTCAAGATTGCATGGATGACATCAACTAAAATATCCCAAACCATGGTGAAATTGGCAAGAATATAAAATGACTTGCTTTCTGAAAGCTGCATTTGGTGTCCTTAAGAAAAATTCTTTAGGTGTAAGGAGCCTTTAAGAACCCTCACAGGGTGAGATCATTGCAGGTTATGTCTCATTATATCCATACTTCCTGGGTAAGCCTTGATATTACTTTTAATTAGGTGGTTTGATATGACTTGCGTTAGCACTAATTAGTATATTATAATTAATAAAATTTAGCACATGTCAAATGCATATCTCATTTCAATTCAGGGTATTTGGGTACTTATAATTAGTGTATTAGTGACCCTCAAAAATGACTTACACAGTATCCAGAAAGTAGCTTAATGGTAGCATGGACCATTTGACATTTGGCTGCCTTTAAGATTAGTATGGATGGAAAACTAACCATCTGTTATCGCTTCCTCATCTTCTTCTAACAGGAATAATAAGGAGGAAAGTAAAGGGACTTTATTCACTTTTAAGTAGTCCCTGCAAGGTGATTTAACCATGCTTTATAATTCATTATGTTAAAGACAGTTGATGAAGCATGAAGCAGTCATTTCTGAAGTTAGTTTTAAAGGAGGTCATGAGCGATTTTCAAGTTTTTAAATTCCCTATAAACTCAGTTCTGAAATAAAAATGTATGTGTCTATGAATATATATATATATATATATATATATATATATATATATATAAAATCTTCATAGTAAGAAATATTTTATTACTTAGATGTTTATTGGAAGAAGAAGTTAAAATGGGCAATACAAATAATATAGAGAAGTCGATGGCCCTTGAATGAAGTGCAATGTTCTCTCCTCCTCTTTAACAAAATACAATTTTAGCATAACTCTACGAAAAAATTTATAAAGTTGTTTATAACAATCAGTTAAAATATGGTAATAAGGTGAACACTGGGTTGCTTTTATAACTTAAAGTATTTCAATATAATCAAAAGGTTATTTGTGCAAAGTAACACTTGAAGCATCTCTTGCAAATTATATTACAGATATGAGATTGGATCTCGTTGATTGTGGCTAAATAATTTCCTTAAGACTATTTTCTCTTTAAGTTCCAAATGATTGGATTCTGTAATTTCATTTTTTAAGTATTTGCCCTCAGCTCATGTTCTTGGTTTATTGGATTCACTGTTGCAACTCCAGTACACAGTTGCTTTGCTAAGGCACACATGCATCTTATTTCTGGTTTTATATTTCAGCTTTAGGTATAATCTGTAGCTTTCCTAACATAATTAGCTCTCTAGGCCAAGTTCCCTTCTCTTTAAATAGCTCCAAATACATCTCATTACCTCTTAATCCTTGGTTTGTTTTCCCAAAAACCTTCCCAGAAGAGAAAAAAAGAGTAGTATAGCTGATTCTCTTCTGAAAAATGAACTGGGTTAGGGTTCTGTTCCTAATAACAATTCTATAGAGGCCATCTATTAGTTTAATATAGGAGTTTTATTCATATCAGAAAAACTACCAGGCAGTGGTGGCACACACCTTTAATCCCAGCACTTGGAAGGCAGAGGCAGGCGGATTTCTGAGTTCGAGGCCAGTCTGGTCTACAGAGAGAGTGTCAGGACAGCCAGGGCCACATAGAGAAACCCTGTCTTGAAAAACCAAACCAAACCAAACCAAACCAAACCAAACCAAACCAAACCAAACCAAACCAAACCAAACCTACAAACAAAAAATCCTCAACATGTTCCTACTGTCTATAGCTTGGCATGCTAGAAATAAATACTATTGTAATCAACATTTTAGAAGTTAACACACACGAAAGTGTATAATTCCTGTTTATCTTTTAAAAACCATAGTGTTTAAGTGTAATTTTAGTGTGACTAAAAATTAGAAAGTAGAAATTTTGATGTAAGAGGAAGTGAGGTGTTAACCTTTCATTCCTACAGCGTTTCAGCTTAGGTCGGGTGTTTCACTAGGCAGTCCAGTCTCTGGTAGGATCTTAGCAGGATCTACAGTGAGAATCCCACTGGGAATCTACCTCTACAGTGGTATGGCCACAGAAACCCACTGGCTGAAGTAGCTTCCTATAGGCCGAACATCCTTTTGGAGGTCTGGCCTGGGGTCAATGTTTGGTGGCCTTTGAGGGTTTATCCTGAAAGATAAGTTTAAAATTCAGAAGACAATTGTTCTCACAGTCATCACCAAAGGTTAAATGATTAGCTGGCATTCAACCTCACCTTATAGGACCTTGCTGGTGGAGTACTTGAGGGTAGCTTGAGGGCATTGACCTAGGCCTAGTTTCTCTCCATTGTGAAGGGCAAGCTGTTCTGTGCCCACCATGGACTGTTGTTTAATTTTTTGATTCCTTTGTTTGGGTTTGCAAATTATGTAGACTAGCTTAAACTCCTGTAACCTTTTCTTATCCCGCTCTTATAAAGTATAGATGCTTATTAGTAATCACTTTGCATCTTGTTACCTTTAGTTCCATTACTACAAAAACCTAGAAACTGTTAAATTCTGTCAGAGTAGTAATTCTAACATTCCTTAAATCAGCAGATAACTTATAAAAATCTTTACACTTCTAAACCTTTACTTTAAGGACTTACATGTAGGAATTTTTCCAGAACTTGGCCTAGGAGGCCCAGCCAACTCTAAAGTCTGATTGTAGCTACACCCTGCTGAACATCCACCTAGAAATAATTCGTTTTCAGACACTAGGACTTTGATGTGAACAATGAGAATCTCATGATTCTTCTCAGACAATCTAAGGTTTACTCCTCCCTCTGAAGCAACCTCCACCTTCCCATGCATAGGAAGGAGCAAGGTGAGAAGTCCGATCTGGTTAGAGGTTAGAGGGCTCTGGTACAGACTCACTCGAGGTTTGACTTATAACTACAGTTGGTGTGAAGTTTTCCTTTAATTTTAGCTGAAAAACATTCTCTAATATTTAAAAGCCAAGAGATTCTGTTTCTATGGCTTCTGATAATGCTGTTACTGGGGGCGTCTAGATGATACAAGATAAGGATTTCAATATATTAAATTATTTCTACAGAGAGATCATTACTCATTCTCTAGTATCCAAACACCACACACACACAGACACACAGACACAGACACACAGACACACAGATACACACACACAGATACACAGACACATACACAGAGACACATACATACAGAGACACACACAGACACACACGCACAGACACACACACACAGACACACACACACAGATACACAGACACACAAACACACACACAGATACACAGACACACACACAGATACACAGACACACACAGAGATACACAGACACACAGAGAGACACATACATACAGAGACACACACAGACACATAGATTTTTTTCCTCTTACATATACACATTTTCTAAAAATACTTGAAATTTGAAGAAGTACTTGGCTAGCTGAATTTTCTGTATAATTTGACTTATCTCTAGCAATAGAAATTAATACTTGATGTGTATAATATTTTAGACTGTTGAAATAGATTTATGGATTCACTTGATGTTAGGGTAACAATGGGAAAAATTATGATGAGTATACTTCTTGAGTTTTAGATGTGTGTTCCTTGAGTAATTTATGCCCAGAGATATGTTATGTTCATAGTTGTTGTTTTGGATATCCATGCTGAAGTTCTCAATTGTATGCATGTATGTATGTATGTATGTATGTATGCATGTATGTATGTATGTATGTAATTTATTTATTTATAGCGATGTAAAACTGATGTCCCTTTGAATTCAGTTGGTTTTAAGTAGAGTACTAAAATAGCTGTCAACCATCCACATTTGTTTTATCAATTTACTATTAAGAAACAATTAATTTATTCATCTCATTGGACAAAATTATCTGGTCTCACAAGAATACCATGTTTCTCTTATGCCTCGTGGAAAACTCTGAAAATCAAGCAGAAAATGGGTTTCATGCTTCTATTGCATTCTACTGACTAGTATGGAGCAGGGCAGTGCTGGGTTAGATATTTTCCAGATTTGTTTTAAAATATTTCATCCCCACACAGCTTTGTATTTTTATTATTTTTTAAAGCCATTGAGTCCTGTCAGTGTTGCCTGTATACTCTTAGGTTTGTAGCCATCCATGGGGACATATTAGACCTATGAGGAGCCACACCCTTAAAGAAAACATCTGTTAATCACCAGTAACTCTCCAGCTGGACACTTCCTGCTTCACCTCTCCCACTAACCACTTCCATGAGGTTTTTCCTGGCTTGAACTTTTACATATCTGAGCTTGATGTCATAACAACTGTGAGTTCATATGTGCAGTTCCCCAATTGTATCCAACCCACCCTACCATCCCACTGTTTTCTGGTGGTCATCCATTATCCCTGGCTCTTACAATCTCCCACTCCTCTTCTGTAAGGTGTTCCCTGAGCTCTTGGAGAAGGGGGCACTCCCAGGCACATCTTTCTTAGGCAAGTCATTGTTGTAGCTCAGCGGCTTAAAAGCTGGATAGGACTGATGACTGCATGTCGCCTCCTGGACCCAGCACAGCACCTCTACCACTAACACAGCTAGCCCACAGGGAGGACGTTTTCAGATACTACCAGCTTGCTTTCTCCAGGTTCAATGACTCGAGTATGTGATGTCACAAAATAGGGTTTTTCGGTCATGTTCTGGAGGATCACAAAGAACAATGGCTTTCAGATAGTACAGATGGCATGATAAATGTCCAGGACATTGGCCACTCATGTAATAACATCATACATAACTCATTAATTTTTAGGTAACAGGTCTGGTTAGGTAGCAATAAAAGGGACAAGGTAAGAATTTATAACTTTAGGAATAAATGATAGAATTGTTATGTTACTTTCTCTCTCTCTCTCTCTCTTTGTGTGTGTGTGTGTGTGTGTGTGTGTGTGAGAGAGAGAGAGAGAGAGAGAGAGAGAGAGAGAGAGAGAGAGAGAGAGAGAGAGGTGGCAGATGTCCCTGTGCAAATGGAAGGTGAGACTATAACTTGCTGAAATCTCTATTCTCCTCTGACTAAGTGTGTCCTAGAAATTGAACTTAAGTCATCAGGTTTCATGCAATCATCTCTCATCTTTGTCTGATGAGCCATCTTCCAGTCAATGAGTTGCTCCTTAACCAAGATAGAACTGTGCAAGCTCTGTAAAATCAACTATAAAATGAATACATTGTAAGTTTATATGCGTCTATGTTAAAAGGTCTAGTAAAAATTCAACATAGAATGAAAACTTAAATTTTAATACATACTATTAAAAAGCATGATCTTTAGCATATGTAAAAATCTCCTAATAAATAAGGCGCTACAACCATAACAAATGAGACATGAGACAATACCAGCAAATTGGTCAAAATATAATAGCTAATTAACATAGTGGTGAGAGAATAGAGGAAAAGAAACCACTATAAAATGTGGCTGGTATTTAATTAGTACTGTCAGTTTTGAGTGAATTTTCTCAAATTGTAGATGTGGATAATTCTTCCTTGCAATTCCACTTTTAGGTATCCACTCTAAAAATTTTTGCATGTGTGGGAAAAAAGAAAGAAATTCTTGCTAGAATACTCTAGTGAGATATCCACAGTAAGATTGGCAGAATCAGCAAAATAATAGAAGCACACAGATGTTCATGGAAGTCTGTAACAAAGACTGTATGTGTCATCACAATTAAGTTTCAAAACAAGCATGCTGAATTTCAAAAATCAATTTGCACAAGGTATTTCAACATACAATCTCATCTTAAAAAGTTTATATTCCAACAAAATTGCTGTGCAGTACATTACAAATTCAAAACCATTTTCTTTTTTAGATGAAAGGAAAGAATGGCCATGGCTAAAGACCATTAAGATGGCACGAGATGCGAGCTCTGCTACCAAGAGTTCCCTTTGGCCTTGGACCTCTGCTTCTCTTGTTAGCCTTAACTCAAGCATTCCATGTACAACATACTTCCAACTCCCATTGAAGCTGTTTCCACTGGGAATACATACTTTCCACTTTAAGATTCTGCTGCATTCCAGGCCCTGAGCACCAACTCAGGATGTAGAAAAGACATCAGGTTCCTCCACTGGAGCCCTGGAATGACAAATACTAAACCCAAGCTAGTAAATAAATGTACCAAGAAGGATTAATATACAAGAGCCTTCACCTGTACTCACAGTATCTTATTCATTGACTTGAGTCAACTTGCAATGTTTTAAAAATGAGGGAAGGTACACTGGTGTTTGATAATATTTGTCTTCTGTTAGTCTAAAATAGTAAAAATGAGAGTTTCAGTTGGAAACTAGAAAGTTAAAACAATGACATTGTTCCATTTCCCGAAAGATGAAATAGTTCCTAGTAGGTCAAGACTTCTACTAAATGCAAATAGAAACCCAATTTCTACAAATAAGAATAGGAGAGACCTCTGAGAGATGAGCTAAGAATCTGCAATGGTCTGTGTGTGGGGTTATCATAACTGCACACATAATACAAGATATAAGTATGGTAGGATCAGGCAAAGGGCCACTACTAGCAATTTAGAAGCACTGGCTTATCCCAGTGCCATTGAGTTTAGAAATGAGGATGGAATTTGAGGACTCAAACACATGTATTTTCTAACTCTGGCTTGGCCTGGATTCTGAAGCTGCACAAGTGTTATGCAAAAGCTGTGGGAAAGCAGAATGCTTTTCTGACCCTGGTGTTTACTGCTAAGAGTGAGATGAGAAGCTGAACTTTGAGGATGCTGGTAGAATTGATGACAACTGATATGATTGTGTTCTCTTTACGGAAAGGGCCATTATAGATCTAGGTATAATTAAAAACCACTCCTCAATGTTTTCCTTTTGAAATGCTGCAGAGAACATGCAGCCTGCCTCTGAACACATTTTTTTTTTTTTTTTTTTTTTAAATCTGAAGCTACACAAATCAGGATCCAAAAATACTAGGTCAAAGAAGGCTAAGAGAACATTAAATATTTGAAGAACATCAGGGCTGAGTAAACAAAAATCGTCAAGCATTTCCAAAGAGATTCATAAATATTATCTTTCTAAGTAAAAGACAATTCAGAAGGATACTGAAGTCTATGAAGAAGGCCACTCAACTTTCAGCACTGAGACGATCAGTGTCACCACACACTCTCTTTATCAGCTCTAACAGAAGAAAAGAAAAACATACTTTGGTAGTCAAAGATAACAACTTCTGGAATCTCAACCATTTTATATTTGCACTGTACAATACCTAATATTTGAAAAATTATGATGAATAAGAAAGAAAAGTTTGGAATTGATATTTAAAAAAAAGACCTCAGACAAGTCAGTTATTGCTCAGCCAGTTTCAATTTGAAAATAGCTCTGTGATTAAGCTGTTTCAGGTCGCAGGAGAAATAGGAGGGGAATGAGACAACAGATTCATGCCTTGATTCCTCTTTCCCTATCAAACCAATCAAATGGAAGCTGACATTAATACCTCAATGAATAAGTTTAACAAGCAAAACAATGTAAAACCCAGAGTTTGAGCTAGGGCATTAAAGATATCCAAATGGAACTGCTGTTGAAATGAAATGGGTAGAAAGACATTTGAAGTGTGTGTATATGAGGGGAATGAATAATATCTAAGCAGGTCCACAACACTGACTTACCCTGATTAGCCCCATAACTTCCAAGGCATGGAGTGTGTTCTGAGCAGAGTCGTGACTTGTAATCTGATGCAGTTAACATATTTGTTTACCATTTCATTTAGAAGAGAGGTTGGGGATAGGGAAAGCTAGAAATGTAGATCGCTTGGCCCTTGGATCCATTCCATTAGGGGGAATTCATCACTCCATTAGGCAGGAATCCATGTGACATGGACAATAAGTAGTGTTGGCTATGTTCATCTCACATTCCCCCTTCCAAACTTTTGTGAAAACTCAACATGTCCCAAGTCCACTCTACACTGTGTGTTGATGCTGAGGCTGGCCATGGTTACATATCTTGTGGACATTATCACAGTGTGTGAAATCTTCATTTCATAATTAATTTCACTACCTCAGAACTATGTCTGGACTCATGAGAGCTTGCTCCAAAGGGGAGACAAAAACTGACTAATGAGGTCTCTGATAGTCCAAACCCAGGCCACCTCCAAAGAATATTCAGGGTTTATTCTGCCAGAACAAGTTTCTTGTTCTCACTGGTTGAAGCACCATGAATATTATACCATTTGAAAATCTTCTTGTATATCATATGTACATAGGAGTGCATTGTATTTATGCTAATTTTTGTGAGTTTGTATCCAGCTATGTTGCTGAAACCTGGTGGAATTTTTTATGGATATATATATATATATATATATATATATATATATATATATATATAATCATATCATCTGCAAATAGAGATACTTGGACTTTTTTCTATCCTCCTGATCGCCTTCAGTTGTCTTAATGCTCTATATTAAATAGTCATGGAGAGAGTAGACAACCTTGTATTGTTCCTGATTTTACTGTAATTTATTTTCAGTTTCTATCCATTTTTTTTTCCTTGAGACAGGGTTTCTCTGTATAGCCCTGACTATACTGGAACTCACTTTGTAGACCAGGCTAGCCTCAAACTCAGAAATCCGCCTGCCTCTGCCTCCCAAGTGCTGGGATTAAAGGTGTGTGCCACCACGGCCGGCTCAGTTTCTCTCCATTTAAGTTGATGCTGGCTATGGGCTTGCTGTAAATTGCAATTGTATGTTTAGATACATCCCTTGTATCTGTAATTCTTCCAGGACTTTTATCATGAAGGCGTATTGCATTTTGTCAAAGAACTTTTCTATATATAATGAGATGATCAAGTGTTCTTTTTTTGTACAGTGTATTATAGTGGATTACATTTATTGATTTTCATATATTGAACTATCCCTGCATCTCTAAGATGAAGCCTGGTTGATCATGATGAATGATCTTTTTGATGTGCTTTTGGATTCAGATTGCAAGTATTTCAAACTTTGTAGGATTACTCAACTGGTATCTGATTTGACAGAAGGCCCATTCAATGAGATACAACACATACCTGATAATTCTCAGTTGAGTAAGAACCAAAGATGAAATAGCCTATTGACCTAAGGTAAAACAAAATACTACTGGCAAAAAATCAGAGAAACAAACAAACAAACAAACAAAAATCAGTCATAATGATCATCTTCTGTACTCATTGATCAACATCGTATTCAGCCATCATCAGAGAGGCTTCCTTCTACAACAGGCGGGAACAAACCAGAAACTCACAGCCAGACGTTGAGCAGAGAGAAATAGACACCCAACTGTGAATGAGCTGTCTCCATCAAACTCCTCTTGTCAGAACTCAGGTAATCACACAGAAGTGGAAACAGAAGGAGTGTGGGAGGAGAGGGGACGGAGGATACCAGGAGAACAAGACCCTCTAAAACAACTGAGCAGATGGGAGGGTAGGCTGGCAGGAGTAGAGGGAGGGGAAACGGTATTCAGATTATATTCTATGCAGAAAGAATCTGTTTATATATATGTCCTTTTATACATAGTTCTCTCTCTCTCTCTCTCTCTCTCTCTCTCTCTCTCTCTCTCTCTCTCTCTCATCCAATCTGCCAGATTAGGAGAGAGACAGATGTAGCTAAAAATCAATGCATAAAGTAGAGGATACATTTGAGGGTGCCTGCCAAGGTTACACACCCGATATTGATTTCTTTTCATGGTATATTGGTGAATGCCGAACTATATGTACAATTCTTCATGTACAGGAGAAGCCAGAAGGAAAAGGGTGTTAGATAGGGAGTTTGTGTTTACTCGTTATTAACTCCCCGCCCATGGTTTTACCATTTGATTACAAAAAGAGGGCATAGCAACTGTAACTAAACAGCATGTAACTGTAGTGTGGATGTGGCCATGACTACCTGGGGAAGGTGCCTTTCCTATAAAAAGTGGAATGAAAGGATGTGTCACTGTAGATATTGGGAATAATTGAAATTCACTTAGCATGCTACCACATTGACATCTTATTTTGATCATGTGCTCATAATCAACATCCTTTTCCTTCTTCCTTGTGCTAATCAGACATTCTGAAATCAAATTAGACTCAGGACCTGCGTAGATGAATACAGTGACAATTGAGCAACTCTCCTTGGGGATGTTGTTAATCTTGGGGCAGAGTGACATGCTAAGTGTCTGTGAAGAAGCAGGAGAGAGAGGGGGTGGAGGGAGAGAGAACTTCACTGATACTGTGATAACTGTCAAGCCGGGGAAGAGGATACAAGTTTCAGGAAACTTCTGGCCAGCAATGCTGCCATATGCCTAGCATTCTACTGGGAGGCAGGAGGATTGCAGGTTTAAATTTAACCTAGACTACATAGCATGATCTTGTCCACACAAAGAACTTCTATATCCAACTAGGGGAAATAATTGTTTCTTAATTGTGGAATTATGATTTCTAGTGAATTGCCATAAGAAATATGATATCAAAGTTAACATACAGAGCATGTAAGTTTATGATTTATTTAAAATACCTGTGAGAATTAATCAAAATTTGTATTCAGGTATTAAATATGGGGAAATTATCTAAAATATCAATATTTTTGAAGACCATGAAAATATTAAAATACAATTCAAAATTTAACTTTAGTGAAATATTTGTCAATTTTAGGAATAAAGAAAATATTATCTTTAAAAAACATTGCAATAAACATAATTAAAAATATAGTCCAGTCATGTGTTGTAATATCACTGAAGGCTATACCTTAAATGCTGAAATAATTTAAACATTGAGTTACTCAATACATTTATAAATATGCCTTCCTTAATCCTAAAAATATTAGAATAATATATTATTTTATGTTTTGTTTTATTTTGAGACAAAGTTTTTTGTGCCCTGGGTGTCCTGAAACTCACTGTGTAGACCAGACTGGCCTTGAACTCACAGAGATCTGCCTGCCTCTGCCTCCCAAGTGCTAGAATTAAAGGTTTTCACTAACACACATGGCATGGAAAAATAATTTGAATAATATACTTAAAGCAAAACTGTTGGTTAGGGGAAAGATTAGTCATAGCCAGGTATAAGATACTGTGTCAAAGTTTGTTAGGATCTTCTTATAAAAGGTTAGATTACATAATGTTCCTGATTATGACTTGTCTTATATGAGGACTGGCCTTCATGGTTTTTGAAGTCTACTAGATGTCTGAAAATAACAAAATTCCATGCAATGGCAATGGTATATATTTCTCTTATAGCTAATGCCCAGCTCCCCCTTTGGCATCCATTCTGTCACTATTAAGTTTTATATTATGAAGTCATCCAAATTAACGATTAGAAGACCTACTTACTCACAGGATGTTTTGTAAGAACTTACCACTGACAGTTATTAAAGTAAACACTAAGAATGGGCTACACAGATTACTAACTCTATTTTGGAGTTCATTATTAGAGAACTACCAAGGAAAGGATGACTGTATCTACTGAAAATGGACTGAGCTTGCTCAGCGAATGGCTGAAGGGAATTCTGTAAGTCTCCATGTTGTCCTTATGAGGGGGAAGGGTTTTCAATGATTAAATCAGAATCTTTCAAGCAAGAGGATGGCCCAAAGGTTCTTGGCAGCATAAAATGTATTGAACCCCTAGGAACCCCTCATTAAATAGGTAATAAGCCAAAACAACTAAGTTACGGAGACCAAGAAGCATCTGCTGTAGCAATCAATGCAGCAAAAGTAATACACAGGCACAGGAAGAAGGAGAACAATCACTTCATCTCATCATTATTTCATTATGAGCTAAACCAGTTTGAGGAACAAGTCAGGAAATATACAGATGGGAAGATCCTCCCAAGACAGTTCAGCAAGTAGGCCACAATTGGCTTTAGGAAGATGAATTTAAAGAGAATGAATATTTTTGTATGTGTGAAAGGCTTGGACATGACTCAATTCTGAAATGAGTCCTTTGAAGCACGTGGCAGGAAAAAACTGTAAGTGACTGGTATAAGAGATTGGCCTATCAACCTTCAGAGCCTGACACTACTGTAGCTTCATGGAGCAAGTGAGGGACAATAGTCATAGAAATAACTTATACGTATATGGCACTTGATACTGAACTTGTCATAGAGCATAGACAGGCTGGATATGTGCTCTCATTCAGCTTCAGTCCCTCAGGAGACGCCTCTGCCTCTAGTATCATGCAGGAACACACTCTCTGTCTAAATGCATATAAAATGAGGAGCAATCCTAGATCCAATGTGACAGCAGACTTGACTATTAATTCAGATGGGAAAGGAGCAGCTCCAGCTTATTCACACTGACTAATGGGGGGCTTTAAGTTTTGTAAAGTCTTAGATACAGACATATCAAAGTGTGAGAAGTATCAAACAGTAGATGGCCATGGAGAGGGATAAAGAAACCTGGATGTGGGTATATAAAAAAATATTTGAGTTTTTGTTTTATACTACTTTCTGTCTAAATAATTTAGTTATTCAGAACTCCTTTCCTAGTAGCATTATGTGTGTACCTTAACTAAAGTTCAACAAACCATTAAAGCTATTACAACAGAAAGTCCAAAACAGTGTAGAAGAAAGTGAAAGCAAAGATATTAATTTCTAAACTGGTGACATTTCCTTAGTTCTCTAAGAGGTAAGAATTTTTTAAAAGAAACTATATTCAGATTTCATGATAAAAATACCTACTGGTTCTACAATTGTGACAGGATATATCTGTTTCTAAACTCACCCCAAAGATGAACAAGAGTCACTGTTATATTGCCCATGGAGGGGCACTCATGGGGAAGCTCTTCCTATCTTTCGTCAACCTTTCAGAGAAGCATGGAACCTGTGCTTCATCCCGTGCAGAGAATGAAGGCAAGACTCAGAACATCACACAGTGATCCTAAACTACTCTACTATTCAGTAGAAGAGCAAGTTCACTATCAATATTTAATTCATTATTATTATATTAATACCTAATATGACTGTGTAGGTGAATGATATTAAGCATGATAAATGAGTGTATTTGAAAATGGGATTTATATAAATAAAAATAATTTTATTTTAGAGATACTGTTCTAGAATTTTGCTAAAGTGCAAAGAAATTAAGCATTCTAATGTTTCAATGTTTATTAAAAAGTATTTGTTTAGTGCTTACTATGTGCCAATTACTGTAGAATGTGCAGTTAATGAAGGGCACTGATCTTGAATGAGATACCATGCTCAGAGGAATTGGAGAAACTCGGTTCATAGAAGTAACCCTCACTAGATTTTTTTTTTTTTTATGATTTGTGTCTTTTGATAAGAATTGAGGGTACACTTCTTCCAAAGGCAAGAATAGCCTGTATTCCAGATATACAGTTAATTTTTATCCCAAGAAATAATGATGTGTAAATGAACTGGTTAATTTTAGTTTAAAATGTCCTAAAATGTGAGAAAAATCATATCTATATCGAGCACTCCCACATTTTTCCATTGGAGATGGACTCTGGCCTTCACAAAAGGTGAGAAAAAGAAAGCTGATCTAGTCATGTGTGCTTTGTTGAACCTGCAGAGATGTGCCTGCAGAGCTCAGCAAGACCCTAATTGTGCCATTTCTCCTTTGTATCCTCTGGCATTGAGCGGATCTGTCTCACATCGGGTTAACCCAGAGGAGACAGCAGTAAAATATATTTCCAGCCATACTAACAATTGAATTGAACACTGAATAGTTACATTAAAAGCTTGAATTTGAGCTTTAAAGTAATGTTTTAAAAATGCAGAATCAGTAAGAGTTACAAAAATGGTGATTTTAAAATGATTGCATTGAACACAGTGTTTTGTTTTCTTCCCTTGCCTCTCTTAATTTCTTCAAGAACAATTATAGCTCATCATTTCTCCTTTTCCCCATTTTAGAGAGAAAAGATAAAGTTTCCTTTGTGAACTTTGCTTGGAAAACTGAGACCAAAAGCAATTCCTGCTGCTGGACACCGTGCTAGAGTGATGCTTGTATTTTTATTTTATAGTAGACAAGACATGAATCCACATCATCTAAAAACATAGAAAAGTATTAGATGAGCATATATGTAGATACATACATATATGCACTGCCTCTCATATATACATGTGTATTCTACATCTGATAAATCCTTATAGTATAGGGAGTTGTCTTGTCTTCCCATGTCTTAAGGAAACAAAGTAAATACTTTGTTCCTGATTTGTCAGTTCTTTCCAGTTTAGCACAGTGTCCCAACTCTAATCCTCTCATATATATAGATACTTGTTTGTGGTCTTTATCATTTCAAATAGGTGATCATTCAAAATGTTATTCATTCCTATAGATATTTTTTAGTGAATCACTTTATATCACATTTTTATTTTCTGCATCAATTTCAGTAGAAAATAACCCTTCTGTAATTTATGTTTAGAGGAATGTACACAGAACACTTAAACATTGTCCCGTTCAGGGTATACCTCCCTTGGACTTAGTCGGTTTGGGGCTCTGCATAGTTGCTATATTTACATATTTATATGCATTTGCATAGTGTATAATTTCCTACATATATATCCTTTTTTGACATACTTAAAATAGCCCATAGTAGGGATGGAGGTGATGGCTCAGCAGCAAGAGCACATACTGTTCTGTCAGAGGACCAGAGTTTGGATTCCAGCACCCACATCAGGAAGCTCACAAACACCTTAGCTCAAGAACCAAGGGATCAGACCTCCATTTTGCTTCGCTGTTGTGGGTTTCTTTATCCACAAGTGTGTATGCATATGGCCGCAGACACATGCACATATAAAATAATCAAAAATTGAAATAGCCTATAATAAAAACAAGATTTTTCCTTATAATTTCTTAAAGATAGTATAGTTATAACATGCAAGCATGTCTAAAATGTTCTACGCATGTCCATAGAACAGAAAAATGCTAAAATATTTGAATAATAAGAATGTATATAATTGAAGAAATATTTGGAATTAAGCCACTTATTTGAATAATGCCAAAGAATGTTGAGATGGCACTTCATTAGCTACAAAGATAGAAAATTTAGAGTTATCATAGTTTGAGACAAACAATCTTAAAGGTCTATTTCCTTTATGTATATAAAAATAGAATAATACATGTAATATCAACTGCTTGAATAATTCCTGACTTTCTAGTGAAAGCCATCTTTATCTGTAACAAAGTCCACTTTATCTGTAGCTAACAATTAGCGATATGATATTTACAGGTATCATAACTAATGCTGTGATCTACCTGTCATTATGTTAGCCAGAGAATTGTAAGATCACAAGAAAATAAACCTATTCACTATTTCCTTTGAAAAATCTATATCATCATGACATTATTGACACATATTACCTGAATGCAATTATTAACTTTCAGTGAAGTTATTACCAATTAACCTAGTAGATAATATTGATCAAATGATAATTACCAGATAGTCATTCCAAGCATATGTTTTCTATAGGAATTATTGGCACTTTAGACACTGGAAATCAAATTGTGGCAGAACCTCACAAATCCAGTGTACAGCCACTCCATGTAGGCTGCTCCATCTTTCCAAATAAACTCAGTTTCTCTTCCTTTGTTCACCAGGAATTTCATTTTTAAATTAATTAATTAATTTACATTCCAAATGCTGCTCTCCCTCCTGGGCCCTTCATCATACCTCTTTTCCAAACCCCATCTCCCTTTCCTCCGAGAGCGAGAGCGTTGGCTTCCCACCCGTCCTGACTATCTCCCCACTCTGGCACATCAAGTCTCAGCCTGATTAGGCACATCCCCTCCCACTGAGACCAGACAACCCAGTCATGAAGACTGAGCTGCCTGAGTGCACTATATGTCTGTAACCAGGGATATTTTGAATAGAGAACCCTTTGTCCTGACAACAGTCCCTAATTCTTGGGGAGGAAGTAGTGTACCTGACCTCAAGAAAACATTGGGAGTCTTTTACTGTTTCAACTCATGGCCTCTGAGAAGCTCATGAACTCCTACTGCAGGGACTGTCCTTTCTGAAGGGGGTGTGAACACCGCTATCGCTCTAATGAACTGGTCATTATCTTTCCTTGTTTCTGGTAAGTATGTTTGACGCTCTAAGCTGAAAGGGGTTCTTTTTGTGAATTATAAAATGGGAAAATGAATTTATGCATACACCCTGTCCCCTACCCAGGCTCTGAGTGATTTAGAATTTACCAGACTTGCTTAACTTCAAAGTAGCATGACACCATCTGAGCTAGTGCCAGTTGACCATGTAAGCAGTAATGTGGACTGAAATCATATATGTGGCATGCGTAATTTTTTTGCGGCTATGAGTTTTCCACTTTTCTCTGTAGACACCGTTTATTCCCGTTACCAGAGAGAAGGAAAGAGAATAGTCCGTATATCTAGAGATCTTGATATCTAGAAAACTATAGTGTAATCATATCTTTGGAAACCAGCATTGTGCTTACTTTACAGGTATATTTTTTTGTATAATTGAAAGACGTGTCACTAGCTTTAGAACATGGCTGACTTGGGTCCTCTTGCTATATCTAAAATTCATTTACTGTGTAGTCATGGACATTTCTTCTTCTTTTTTTTTTTTTTTGTAAAAAATCTATTATCTTCCATGACCTAGTTATCCTTGTGTTTTAGAATATACTTTGTTCTGTCATGTAAAATATATTTGAGATACATCACCTCTTGCAACACTCTCAGTAGAAGAAGTTACATACTCTATAAAGACGCATCTGACTTATAAGCCATTACAGGCATGCTTATGTGCATTTATGCAGTTTCTTTGTTTTTCTCAAAAGTTTTGTCTGTATTACATAATAGTGTTTTATCAAGGCAGTGTTATTTTGGTTTTATTTTCATACACTAGTTCTAAAAAATAGCCAGACATACACTTGGTAAGATTTATTGTTGAACATCTTAAGACATAAAATTGGCTAGAAATAGCAAGCATTTGATAAGAGACCAGCACGAAAGCTCATAGTTAGTGACCAAAACCCAATGTTGGTTTTTCTTCACCATATCTTAAAGGATTCATTCTAACTCTGCTGCTCCAAATATAATTTCTAATCAAGTTTTCTTATGTAAGGGAAAACTTCTTGGCATTACAGATTATTTTCTTTTATTCATGATGTGAAGCATTCACAATTCTTCCAGAATGTTAACCTCTTCATTCTAAAGCTACTGAATACAGAAAACTTTTCCAGATCAATCCATCTGAACATACTACCCTCTTTCCACAACTCTTTTATCATATTCTACAGACTTTTTATGATAACTACCTTTCTACTTTGAAATATAATTATGGGCCCCATGTTTCACCTTTCCTAATATATGTGAAAGCTCCTTTAAAGTGGGGCACACACTTGACAGCTTATATGTCTCTGCAGTAGTCAGTTATTTAGTTTTGCACCTAGTAGTAAACCCACATTCTTTTTTTTTATTGAGAAACTGCTGCTATTTCATATTTCCAGTCCAAGATATGGATATATGTAATTAAATAAAGTTCCTCTTCTTTCAGTGTGTATAATACAGTCTGTGAAGGTATATTTTAGGGATATGCTTGTGTTGGTATTGCATTTATGTCTTTCAGAAGGAACACATTCATAAGGAGCTACTGACAGCTCATATCTTCTGCAGGACAGAGAGTCTATTTCCTTTAACAGCATCACCCTTGGAAGGTCAGCCATGCTTCAGAGGATAGCCCTAGACCCATAAATAGATGGGCAATACACATTAAAGTCGCTGCATCATTTAGAAAAGCAGGGCATGCAGTTGGGAAGGGGAGGTAGGTGGGAATCGATATCAGAGGAGATAGAGAGTAGTTGGAGGTCTCAAAGTCTCGAAGAATTAATAAAAATATTATATTGAAAACTGTAAAAACTAAATGATGAGAGGGATACATTCATAATTAGCATTTATAATTAGTATTCATAATTAGTATTCTGCACAAGCATTTCTGTGCATCTTCCTTTGATGAATTTTTATTAGAACATGCACATGCTCATTGCAGTTTGTATCTCAGACTTGTGATTTTCCTGTACAGATTATGTTGAAGAGATGACTATTGAAATCATGCCATAATTTTAATCAGTGTATACTATAAATGGAATATAAAATATAACTACCTTTATAAAATGATTTGTATGAATACAATAGTAAATACTACTAAATAGTAAAGCTATTTCTATGCTAGTGACTAGCAGTGAGTACTAATCAACGTTTTCACAGGGATATCAAAAACATTTGACTTCCCATATTTAAACCTTAAGCAAAAATGAAATCAGAAAGCAATTTAAATATTTCAAAGCTGACCAGAATTGTAATATGAAGGAACTCAGCTAGCTACTCATTTATGCTGAACTTTTTGACATATACTCAAATATTTTGAATCATAGTTTATTCCTTACTTGAAAATGGATATAATAGCACATGGCCTGCCTACTCTTGAGTTTCTGGGAGGTTTGCTTGTGATCACATAAGCCAAAGGACTTTCAGACTCCGAACGCTTATTAAAACTGACAATGATGCTGGATGCTAGTCTAAGAAAAATCGATCATGTGTCTGAGGGAAGTGTCCACATAGCCCCATGCCCTTCCTCTGCTCCAGCTAAGAACTTTGTCCTTGAGAAACACTGGCTGACCGCTTCATCAACCCTGTAGCATCAGAAGAGCTGAGCACAGACGGCACATCCCTGTCCCTCAGTTCCTGGTACATATACCATTCTCAAAAGTACTTACTATGTGTGCACAAAATGTTAGGAGTAGCACGCCCCCACCCCCCAGCAGCTTGGATCCTGTGGAGTATAAGTTAGGGTTAGAAAATTATAATACAAAGAGGGCGTATGGATTCATGCTTCTAGTACTAACCATGGTTGATCTATACTTTCCCCCTCTTGTCCCAAGTAAACATTCTATCTTTCAAGTGAAGTAGGCATGTTTTCTCTTCTTATGTGGATTTGTGTAAGGGATTCTTTCATGGTAACTCTTATTTGCCTTTTAACATTGACTACCCTTATGTGTTACCTTCATCCTGGTAACTCATGAAACAATACTATCTTAAGCTGCTAACATTTTGTTATATCATTAAACATTGTATTGTAAGTGGTTTTGCATAGTCTGAGTTATAACATGTTCGTGAAATGGCATGCTTAAACAGTATTTGTGCTATTTTCTTCTATAGTAAAGATAACATGTGTCTTATGATAATAAAAAAATAAAACTTTGCAATTTTATGTTAATTTTATTTAGGGCAAAAAATAAACAGGAAGTCTGACTGTCAGACAGGCATGGCTTCATGAAGAGACATTTAGTGTGGCAAATTAAGTAAGCACACAAATATGTTGAAGGAATGATTAAGACGGAAGATGTGTTTAGTATTCAGTGACATGTTTATTTTTCTGAATTTTCAACATGTAACAAGTATCATGTTGATAAAATAAAATAAGGTGAAAGGTGAGGGGGAGAAATCTTGAGGAACAGGAAATGATTGATATCTTAATATTATTATTGTTGAATTTTCAGTGCTACAAAATGAAGCTTTTCAAATTAAAAAATAATTTATGACTGTTCCTTTATTACTTTATTAGTTTATTAAGATATATAATTGGCTTATTTCTCTATTTGATATAGATCTGTCTTGTGGAGTTTGTCACTGTGTCAAACTACTATGTTGCTAATTATCCTGCATGTGTGAATTAGTTCAGTTATATCGGAAACTGAGCTACAAACAAAGGAGACTAACAGGGTAATGCCAGAAAGATTCTGCTGAAGGGACCCTGATATAGCAGCCTCTTGTGAGGCTATGCCAGTGCCTGGCAAACACAGAAGTGGATGCTCACAGTCAGCTATTGGATG
>NC_034592.1:53717267-53720856 GCF_900095145.1 Mus pahari
ATAGGGAACTTTCGGAATAGCATTTGAAATGTAAATAAAGAAAATAATAATAAATAAAAAAACCAGAGTGATGCACACTACAGGTGAGATGAATAGTGCAAAAGTGAGGAAGAGAGTTTGGCAGAAGTGATGAGTCAGTCAGTACTTCCCAGAGAACAGGCTAAATGGAGATAAATATCTGCCATACACCAGGATCCCAACAGAACTATCATGGCTGACAAGGACCCGCACACAGAAACCCTGACTAAGACAGGTGTCCAACTCACTCCCTTGTGATATCTAGCTATTTTTTTTATTCTTGACTTTAAGGGATTTACTCATTTCCTCCCATTGATTGTTTGTGTCTTCCTGAATTTCCTTAAGAGATTTATTCATTTCTTTCTTAAAGACCTCAGTCATCTCCATAAAGTTGGTTTTAAGGTTTTCTTCTTGTGCTTCGGTTGTGTTGGAATATTCAGGCCTTGCTGTAGTAGGACAGCTGGGTTCTGTTGATGATATTAGGCATTGTCTGTTGTTACTTGTGTTCTTATGCTGGCCTCTAGACATCTGGGTTTGAGATAGTAGAAGGTCTAGGTACTGATATCTGAGTCTGTCTTTGTTGGATGGGTGCTCTGTTTTGTTTTCCTCTCTGGTCTTCTGGTCTGTGTGGCCTGGACTTTGCCTAGTCTGTGTGGTCGCTAGTGGATGGGGTACAACAAATAGGAGGTCATGAGACTGGGGATCAGGTAGGGGGTCATAGAGATAGTGAAACAGTGGGGAAGTCTGGGGGTGGCATCCCACATTGATATCTAGCTGGCTTTACATAAGCATTCCCAATATTGCAAGGTAGGGTGTTTCCTAAGGCTGTGAAGTGTCTTATCCAGTCTAGAAAACTCAGCTAACAGAGAAGAGACAAGCATCATAGGAGGGAGCATATTTATTACTGTTTCCTATGTCCTTGCTTAGCTCTAATTCATTCAGCAAATACGCAGTACTAGAAAGTGTGCCTTGAATTTTAAAATCAGTTTGAAATCGTTCAGTTTATAGAAGTTGTACATGGTTTCCCAATTCCTCGCTTTTTTCACTGTATTCTAGATGAATAGTAGTAGCTAATGCTAGCCCCATAGGCATTTTGTTTGTGCAGGTTTGACTTCTATTCAATCTTGTAAAAAGGGAAAGTATAAATGTGCTTCATCCAATAATAGTAGTGAAGTACTAAGTGTATTTGGTGTTAAGACTATGATATATAGCTTTGTGTCTACTCCTTTGTCTGATATGTGAGAGCATTGCCATGTCTAGATTGCTACACTGTATAGCATTCCACTCTATATAATTATTTTTCTCTCTCTTATCATTAAGTCAGTGTTTTGGTCTTTCTAGAATGGCTAAAACATTAAATTATCTCTCTGCCCTACATCCTCCCTTCTCAGAGTGGTATGGCCAACCTTCTCAGAGTGGTATTGCTCCTTCCTTGATAATTCCTCGAATCTGACTTTGTTTTTCTATTTCAGTTTTCAAAGTTTATTGAGAGCCACTTTCTTGACATTGGCATTCTATCCCCACAGCATTCTAGTTGTTATTCTCTCCCTCAGAACCCTACAGTCGTTTCCCAGTGCTCATGCTTCAATTGTTACTTGCCTACCTAGTTTTATTTTAAATTATTTCCTCTTTGATACAAGTTTACCATCATTGTATTAACTACTGCTCTATACCACACTGCTCTTCTGCCAACATATTTCCATCACTAGACACCTCCTTTTTTGTCATCCCAAAGTAGACTGGTTAATTCTTCCCATTCTCCATGGCCAATGTCAAGTTTTATCTCCTTCTTCAGTCCTATCTTCAAATTTAGCAATGTATATAATAGACTCTGAATAAAAGAACTAGAGGAATAGACTTTATTGGTTACCTAGAAAGTGCCTAAGCTTCAGTACCATTTTCTTCTCCTCCCTCAAATACAGTTTAAGATGATCATTGATTTCCTGTTGAACCTTGTGAGTAACTCTTACAAGGACTTTTCAAGGTTCAGAAAGCCCAACATATAAGTTGAAAATTATAGTTTGTCTAGAGATGAAGAATATTTAAGCTGACCTTTCTGGATCTTTTCTATGGAAACTGGATTGATGCAAACTCTTATGCTTAGGGCAGGACCCAGGAGTTGATCGAGTTTCAGGGGTTATCCTAACTGCTATAAAAAGCATTTAATAAAATCCATGCCTGTTATTATATTTTGCATTTCCGTAAGTGAGACTATCATTCTTTCAAGCCAAATGACTGATTTTTTCTCAACCATTAGGTTAGAAATATATGCAATTAATTTGAACATTTATAGTGAATGGCAATCATGGACATTTTAACTAAAAGTAGAAAAATTAACAGTGTGGTTTTGTTTTTCTTCAAAAATTAAATAGATTGAGATTTGTCATTAAGATGATCAGGGTCTGATGCTACCTTTATTTTTTCAGATGGAGGAAAGGGATGAATCCTGCCTCTGAAGATGACACACACAGCACAGTGATTAAAAGTGTTCTGCAGTAATGCTTACAGCACTGAGTATAAGGAACCTTTTTAGAGAATGAGGAACTGCACACACTTGGTATAGTGGGAAGCTCAGGATCGGGTAAACCTCCTCAGTCAATAGTGTTACTAACCCAACCTGGTTCTAACAGGCATCATTCTCTGTTTGGGTTGATAGTTCATATCTCACTTATAATGCAATACGAGCACAGATGTCTGAGGTGGAGATATTTTGCACATACCCAAGAAGCTATGGTTCCTTTGCTTTCAAATTGACTAAATTTACAGTGACTATCAGAGGTTCTCCAATATATGTTTTTTGCTCAAAAGTTTGATAAAGATAGACTAAGTTAACATCTGATTTCTTAAGGCATCATTATTTTCAAATTTTAGCATAGGGTGTGCTATTTTTCATAGCAGATAATCATGTTTCAGAACAATTGAACTAAAGTATGTGTCTTGCTGAAGTACTATGAATAAGTTGTGGTCCATGTATTTGTGTGCTAGTATGCATATACATGTGAATATCATCATATACAGTTAAATTTCTAGTGCTTTCTAGAACTTTGATGAGGTGCATAAACTAGAACTCTGATAAGGCATATAAAATTTATGCTAGACATCGATACATATAAATGTTTAATAGTATTTTAGATATGTTTCTTAATTTATATCCTTAGAGGTTTTTTTTTTCATTTTCTCCAATTAAAATTTACTTGGTTCTTTAGCAATAACTTTTAAAGTATAGTGTTTAGTTCATTTATGGGGGAAAAAAATCCGTGTTTGCATATGTCAGGCATGATGGTGCATGTCTTTAATCCTGGCACTGGAATTAGAGGCAGGAATGCCTCTGTGAGTTTTAGGCTAGCCTGGTCAGTTCTAGGCCAGCCAGGGCTACTAGAACCTGTCTCAAAAATAGAAAGCAAAACCAACAGGCAAACCCCCAAATCATTGGAAAAATTAAAGACTTTAATTGATATTAAAACTTTTTATTCTTTTGGCAAATCATTTTTTGTTAATATTACTGCAGAATAAAATTCTTGTTGGTGATGGTCTCTCTCTCTCTCTCTCTCTCTCTCTCTCTCTCTCTCTC
>NC_034592.1:53720938-53737167 GCF_900095145.1 Mus pahari
CACACACACACACACACACACACACACACACACACACACACACACACACAGTTAATCCAAGCACTTGGGAGGCAGGGGCTAAAGGATCTCTGTGAGTTCAAGACTAGCCTGTTCTACTGAGAGAATACAGAGTTCCAGGACATCAAGGGCCACATGGAGGAAAAAATAGTCCTTAACATAATCTTACTGATACAAGAGCCTTCATTTTACTTAAAATAGAATGTTTGATGTATTGAATTACAGTTGGATAATATTTGTCACTGAATATCTTAGGTGTTTTTTAAGGAGGAATTTTCTTCCTCTTAAGTCTCTGCCACTACAATTTTGTGTCAAAAAGCCAATCAATTCTGTCAGGGACTGGGACGGTGCTTAAGAAATTGAAAACATTTCTGCTGGCGGGTTCACTATTCATTTCTGACACTGGCTGGTACAATATCGAGCACTTTAATTTATTGAAGTTGCTATTCGGAAAATAAAAGCCATACATTCTCCTACATGAAACCTATTCAACATTTCTTTTTATCTGTTTGGACACAGTTCATAGCTTTTTAATAAAACATTGAACATTAATCTTTTTAAACTCCAATATAAATGGTAGGTAAAACTATAAGCTAATTTGAATTCAAGGCTCGTTTTTAACATTTACAGAAATCATGGACTATCAAACTAATACCATTTTGAATGTGAGATTGAGTGAATCCCTTGTTTTGCTCATTTTGGTTTTATTTTTTTAATTTGGGTGCTTTGAATTACAATAGATGGTTTTAAAAAGTCCATTTTGAAGTGAAAGTTATTACTTACTTCTTTTGCATTGGATAAAAATCTATAGATGTGCAGAAGATCACTTGTGCTAATGTTGGGAATGAGAGTCATGATGGCCAGAGACTAAGTCTGTTATGTTACCCAGGAGTTTCCAATGCAGAACAGCTAAAATTATTCTCAGAACAGTGGCAACAGCCATGCAGGACAGACAGACATTTATCTGGAGCTAGGTTGGAGGAATCTGGGTGATACTGATGTATGGCAAACATTATGATTGACTCCAAGAATCGTTGCTTAGAAACAGATAGGCAAATTAGGCTACCTGAATTTTCTTTGTCTTGTTGGAGCTGGTTGTCCACATTTTTTTTTACATAGATTTTTTTTTTAATTTATGAATGAAAGTGATATCTAATGAATGCTTTAAAGAATGCTTGCGAGCACATTAATGACTTAAATGTTTTACAAAAGGTTCACTTTGATATCATCAAATTATGTATTCGTAAAATTGTGACATTAGTAATCCATTGCAATGTGATGTTTGAACTAACACTTTACTTTATATACTATGCATAGCCTTTACTTTATTAATATAGTATTCTAAAACACAATTTTAGTAAATTTCACCCATGCAGCCTGATTATTTCAGATCATCAATTAGACACATTCATTCTTATTAATGTAAGGCATCTTTTTTTTTTTTAAAGATCATAATGGCATTACAACATCTCCCCCTTCCCTTTCTTCCTTCCAATCCATTCCATATACTCCTCCATGTCCTCCTTCAAATTCGTGCCCTCATTCCCACTAATTATTATTGCACATATGTGTGTGTCTACATGTTTGTTAGTTACATACATGTACATGTGTGTATGTTTTTTGGACTGACCATTTAAAAACATTTAAAGCAACCACCATGTTTTTATAAGCAATATATTATATGCAGATGATGAAACAAAAAGACTCAGAGCAGGACATTGCTACTCTCATTTGTAAATGTTTTAAATGTACACTGTGCCTTCACAACAGATATCTGAAAGCAAGACTTAAATCCCTTGCAGTAGCCTGATGATAGACAGCCATCAGGGCCTAGTGTGTGTTTGGCCCTGAGTTGAATCTCTCCTACCCCAAACAAACAAAGCCAAAGGAAAAAAAATCTATATGTAACACACATCCCCTATACAATATACCAAGTGTATACTATTCCTCGCTCAATGCACAGTAAGTTCTTTATTACCTATAAATGCATAGTATCAGGGTTAGATTTCAGACTTTAATGTATGCTATTAAAATATCCATTGCTGATGCTATACGACTTGTAAACACACATATTTTACATGAAGCCTGTGTAGACCTATGGAGGAGAGCTACAGACCACATCTACCTCACCTTCAAATGTCCACTGACCTGCCCTCTTCCATCAGCATCTATTTGTGGCTGACAAAGGAAAGTTTCAAGCCAAGAATGAACACTTACTACTTCTTCATTTACTCATCCAAGAAAAGTACACGTACTTCCCAAAAAATTGGGCCAGGGACTATTAACAAACCATTGTTTTTGTTTGTTTGTTTGTTTTTTAAATCATTTATTCTACAACAGTTCTCTAACTGCAGAAAGAAAACTTTCCCTTCTGGCGTCAACAAAAAACCAAGCATTGCCACACATGAGAAGAATAAGAAGTAAGGTTGGTATTAAATGAGAGAAAAAAAATAAAGCTTTCTTTTAAGATGAATTAAGAAGTAATGCTAAAATACTGTCATGGAGAAGTATTTAAAATTCTTCAAAGTTCAAGGAAGGCTTCTATCTGCCTTTCTTGCAGCTAAAGATAATAGAAATAAAGGTTAAAATCTCCAGACAATGATTCATATTTGCTTTAGGGAAAGTTCTCTTCTGTTGAGAGGAACTGGAATGTTACAGGGACATACAGGAAGAAATGTATTATAAAGCATAAACTTAAAATATTCACATAGTTTGTATTTTTACATATTTTGACACTCTGTTTCTTATATCCGGCTGCATATAGTTAAGTAGACAGCAGCTTGTTTTCTGTCAATGGTGAGGAGTAGTCACTATATTCAGTGCACTTTCTAGCTGAAGGCCTGAACAGAAAGCATTGTTGTAATAAGGGGATTTTATGCCCATTTACTGTTCACTTATTCTCAAGCATTAAGTTCTGGAAAAGCCCATTTGGTGCGATTGATTACAGCAGCACTTCAACATATGGTCCCCAGACCTGCAGCATCAGTATCATCTTCAAACTTAGAAACTCAGTTCCTGAGCCTCACTCCAGTCTACAGAATCAAAAACTGGATGAAAGCGGGAATCAGCTTCCATCACGATTGTCAAATGATTTTGCTGAGCAGAATTGCCACTCTGAATAATTGGAGACATGGCTGACGTCATGGGAACAGGACCGGTTGTCCAGCCAGAAAGCAAGAAGCTTCTCAAATGAATCATCTTTCCTTAATGATACAGAGAAAAGTTCTTCGGAAGGAAACGGCAAACGCCAACAATGCACAATTGTGTGAGAACAAGAGACAAAAAAAACTGAGGGTGCAGTCTGGTGTTAGTGGTCTGGCGCTTGCGTTAAGGCAGGTCTACCCAGGGGAGCTTGCCATACATGAACAAGACCCCAAAGGGGAAATGGAAGTAAAAACCCACAGCTTTCTTTGTCAGAGAATCTCTCTGCTTGGTGTCCCTGCTGACGACCCTCACCATGCAACATTTATTCCTGCGTTCTCACTGGTCTCCGCTTGATTTTTCATTTTAAAACCTTCTTTGTCCCAAATCAAAGTTTTGGAATCTAAGAAAGTTATCTGTCACTGGAGCAGATTTTTTTTTTTTTTTAAATACATATTCCACAGTTCAAAGAACTATAGTGTTTTGTAAATCCTCTGGAGGGAGGAAGCTATTGTTTGTTTTTGCTTTTTGTTGTTGTTGTTTTTTGTTTTTTGTTTTTCTATTTTTGACACTGAAAGAAAACTGTTGTGTGTAATTTTAAAATCACGCTTACTCCTTTGCTGGGGGCTGTGCCACACCCCAGCTTAGCTCCAAGATCATGCTCCTGCCAGCCCCAGGAAAGCCAGTTCCTCCTGGCTAGCTTTGCCATCGTTCCATCACCTACCCCACCTTCTTTCTTTCTCCCATCCACCTTAGCTCCATGGAAGAAAAACACTAGACAGATTTATTAATTTAGAACTAGCCAGATAACACAAATGCTAGGTGAAGAATTTCCTGCTCTAACCTTAATCAGCTAGCCTATTTCGGGCATCTTCTGGTCTCAGAGGCCGCCATTTCTGGCCACTTAAGAGCTTACACGGTTGTAGTACCTCCTGTAACAATACCTGTCCAAAACCCGTTCTCCTTCCCTGCATCCCTCCTCTTCCTCCTGGGACCTGGAAGTCCCATTTTTTTTTCCCTTTGCCCAGCAATTGGCTTCCACCTTCTTTATCGACCAAACCAATTCGGGAACCAAATTTTAGTATCAGCTCCTCCCCCCACAGGAAACTGCATGTCTGAGGAAGAAAAGGGGATGCTTAAAACCTGAATAGGATATAAGTACATTAGGTCTAGGCGCACTCCCCGTTGCTTTGTGCTTCCTGCATCTACATTTATATTGTCTTGTTCTTTCTTCACACTTACTTCTTGTCCCTCTTCAATGTCACTGTCCTCACTTCATCATGGGACATTGCTTCTGTGGCTTTCAAACCTTTCGTCTATAATTCAGAGAATTTTCTGAGCATGGGATTCTTTTTCGTTCATTATTTCACTGGCTTACCCACATGTTCAATTCTAATGTCTTTGGGTACATTTAATCACTTGTCTTTTATGTGCATGGGTCCGTCTCTTCCTACTGTGATCTTCCCTGTTTCTGATGAGTTTTTCTTGGCTGTCTTTTGATCTCACTTTTCTGAGAACTTTCTATTTCTCCCTTTTTGTTTTTCACTTTTTAGATTTTTTTTTCTGCCACTCTTTTTCAAGAAAGTACTTAATGTTCTGAGCAAAATGTCCTTTGTGTGTGGATGTCTCAACGGACAGTTCTTATAGCAAGATGATAAAGTCCCAAAGATGGCATCATTCTCCAATACTTCTGCCTCTAAAATATGTCACATTAGGTCCTCCTGTTCATCTCACTTTCTTCCATCCTTTTCTTCCACAGAGATTTATTTCAGTCTTCCTTACACACCTACACCTAAATTCACAGTTGGACAGCAACTGTACTTTCCATAAACTGTTGATATGAGCTCATCTATTTACATTTGTTATACTATTTCTCCAGATTGCAAAGCGTATATACTGTTACAGTAGTTGGAAGTGAAAATATAAATAAATCTGCCTATAAGCCATTATAATTTTGTATATATTGAGTATTGGTTCATACATGACCTAGAAGTTCCTATGCTAAGTAATAATAGTTCATTAGTAACTGCTCTCTTTTTGGATTTTAAAAGTCAAATATGTAGCAGCAATAAAATTATATGCTGCAGAAATTTGCTCTTCTGAATGGCATGATCCTGTACCTGGTTTATGATATTAGTGAAGGAACAACAGTTTTGGTAATCTTTTGGGATTTCTTAATAGAGACCTGTCCAAAATGACATATCACCTTGATTATGACAGAATGAACTAGAACCTAAGAAGGAGGTAGAGACTTGAATTTAGCATCTCTGAGCACTGCTTTTTATACATCATGAAGTAAGTCTCAAAAACATCCTCGGAATGGGAAGATTTCAGAAGTAATTATGTGCTTTCTTCCCTGTCAAGATAGTTTTCTTGAAAACTTGCTCCCAAACCAATGTTGGGTAGCGTCATTTGTTGTCAGTGATTTTGAAGAACTTACTCCACTGTGATGATGTTGGAGCTATTGGCTCTCTCATGTATTTCTAGTTGTTCTGGCCATTGCAGCCATTGCAGCCACTGCAGCCATTGCAGCCATTGCAACCATTGCAGCCATTGCAGCCATTGCAGCCATTGCAGCCACTGCAGCCACTGCAGCCATTGCAGCCACTGCAGCCACTGCAGCCATTGCAGCCATTGCAGCCATTGCAACCATTGCAGCCATTGCAGCCACTGCAGCCATTGCAGCCACTGCAGCCATTGCAGCCATTGCAGCCACTGCAGCCACTGCAGCCATCACAGCCATAATGATCTTTTCCTTACCCTTCCCTAGCTTACAAGGCTTTAAGCAGGAAATAGACACCATATCACTTTCCCAAGGGGACTCTTATTTATATCATGAATATAAATATATATTTAGAGATAGTATACAAATATAAATAAGTAAAATATATTAACTGAATGTATACCCAAAAAATACAGGAGAGTCACGTAGAGAGAAAGAATTTCCCTTGCTGAATTTTCAAGGACAAAAGAAATTTGTGCCTTGTGATACCATTTTTGAAGACTATTCTATTCTTCTTCATTATTTCTAACGCTATAAAAGTAGATTCACTTATAAATATATAAAATATCCATGTGAAGGCATACATACTAGAAATACTTAGAAGCAATGTAGGTGATTATGATTATCAGCTGTCATTCATTAATTGCCTCTCTAGAGACTACAGTGGTGAGCACTGAGGCAAAGCATTAAAACCGTGAATGTTCAACCTTAAATGGGATCTCTGTCTCTATATATGCCCTCCGAAGCTTAGGGAAGGTGTAAAGAATTTAATAATGTAAGGAAGAGTACTGTGAAATGTCATTTGGACTTTGGCTAGTAAGGCAATTCTACAATAAGAAGTTCATCTGGTCTTCATGTATTGCAGAGGGAATTTTCCTTGATGAAAAGTGAGGACTACACATACCTGTGAATATGAGGACAGGCATTTAGAATGTAGCTAGGAAATATGTTGGTTTAGGAAAGTGGTGGCTATAGGTTCTCCTCTAAGATCTATGACTTCATTAAGTGTTGAGTAGTTGGCTAAAGGTCTGGTACCAGGTATGATTTTCCTCTTAATGAACAGGTCTTAAATTCTATTAATAAACTGCTGGCTCCTGCCAAGCCAAGGTATATATGCTACTATGTCATCCTTATGTTTATCTTTTACACTTGTTTACTATTGCTGATAGGCATCATAGCTGTCTAAGATGTTGGTTTATTTCCCTCCTTTGGAACATTATATGATGCCTACAGGAAAAAAAACCCAACCAATCAAAATGCAAACCTGTGGCCTAGTCTCAATGGATACATCTACACAAGAACTCCTGTACCTAAACTCTGGGAACATTACAGGGGGTGGGGGGTGGGCGGGAAGAATGAAAGAGCCAGAGAATCAGGCTATGAGAGTATATTTTCTAGTAATGTCAAAAGTTGCACCAACATGATTGTCTAAACATGAGATGAACTAGGACAATAAAAATGGATGTGCCAATATAGTTGAGAGAAAAACCCAGGAGTCCTTAGGCCCACTTAAAGAACATCAGGCAACTAAGGAATGCTGAGAGTGGGAAAAAGATTCTTCCCCAGGGAACAGCACACCAATTGCTTATTCAACACAAACTAGTCAACCCTGAAGATTTATATAAACAAGAGACAGTACACAGAATAAGCATGTTATATTTAGGAGTACATATATATGTCTATGCATATAATTGACTCTTTTATTTCTTCTGAAGGTGGAATGTGTTAATTATCCTTAGTCCTAGGTCTGGAAGCTTCTAGCCGCCTTAGAATTTATTCTTCTGCAAGTCTGGACATTGAATATTTCAGACTATCTTCTGTCTGCTAACACAGACCTAGAATTTTCAGCCTCTGAGGTTTACTGCTGAGTAAACTTAGACTTTCTATATCTTTCTGAAGTCTGGTTGGCTAGTTTAATTCAGTTTTTGTGTCTCAAACTCATCTCCAAACTGACTGAATCAAATTGCTTCTTTAGGCTTCTGACGAAATTCTTCTCCTTGGAAAAGTTGTCTCTGAACTCCATAAACTGAACTCCTACTTCACTAATATATACAAAGAGCTCAAGAAGCTGGACTCCAGGAATTCAAATAACCCCATTAAAAAATGGGGTACAGAGCTAAATAAAGAATTCTCAACTGAGGAATATCGAATGGCTGAGAAACACCTGAAAAAATGTTCAACATCCTTANTCATCAGGGAAATGCAAATCAAAACAACCCTGAGATTCCATTTCACACCAGTCAGAATGGCTANGATNAAAAATTCAGGTGACAGCAGATGCTGGTGAGGATGTGGAGAAAGAGGAACACTCCTCCATTGTTGGTGGTATTGTAAGCTTGTACAACCACTCTGGAAATCAGTCTGGTGGTTCCTCTGAAAATTGGACATAGTGCTACGGGAAGATCCAGCAATACCTCTTCTGGGCATATACCCAGAAGATNNTCCAACTGGTAATAAGGACACATGCTCCACTATGTTCATAGCAGCCTTATTTATAATAGCCAGAANCTGGAAAGAACCCAGATGTCCCTCAATAGAGAAATGGATACAGAAAATGTGGTACATTTACACAATGGAGTACTACTCAGCTATTAAAAACAATGAATTTATGAAATTCTTGGCCAAATAGATATATCTGGAGGATATCATCCTTAGTGAGGTAACCCAATCAAAAAAGAAGTCACTAGATATGCACTCACTGATAGTAGATATTAGCTCAGAAACTTAGAATACACAAGATACAATTTGCAAAATACAAGAAAACCAAAAAGAAGGAAGAACAACATGTGGATACTTCATTCCTCCTCAGAATAGGGAACAAAATACCCATAAAAGGAGTAACCGAGACAAAGTTTGGAGCTAAGATGAAAGGATGGATTATCCAGAGACTACCTCACCCAGGGATCCATCCCATCATCAGCCACCAGACCCAGACACTATTGCACATGCCAGAAAGATTCTGCTGAAGGGACCCTGATATAGCGGCCTCTTGTGAGGCTATGCCAGTACCTGACAAACACAGAAGTGGATGTTCACAATCAGCTATTGGATGGAACACAGGGCCCCCAATGGAGGAGCTAGCGAAAGTACCCAAGGAGCTGAAGGGGTCTACAACCCTATAGGTGGGGGTCTACAACCCTATAGGTGGAACCACAATATGAACTAACCTGCACCTCCAGAGCTTGTGTCTCTAGCTGCATATGTAGCAGAAGATGGTGTACTCAGCCATCATTGGGAGGAGAGGCCCCTTGGTCTTGCAAACTTTATATGCCCCATACAGGGGAATGCCAGGTCCAAGACAGGGGAGTGAGTGGGCAGGGGAGCTGGGCGGGGGGAGGGTATAGAAGACATTCGGGATAGCATTTGATATGTAAATGAAGAAAATATCTAATAAAATAATTTTAAAAAAGAAATATAAATGATATTAGAGAAAAAAAAAGAGTTAGGAATATCTTTTCTTGGAATCATTCTGTCATTCCTTCTCTAATGCATCACTCTGTCTGCCCCTCACTTAGCCATCATTGTTAGGGATTAAAGATGTGTACTCAGGGTGTTTTCTGTATTCTACATGGATCACACAGACATAAGTCTTTGGATGTGATTTCTTGCCAGGGTAGTTATGTTGCCAGTTTAAAATACATCTACATATGAATACACATATATGTTAATGGAACAAAAGTTAATGGAAATAAAATAGTTAATGGAGACAAACAGTTATAAATTTGAAAGAAAGCAACGAAGGAGTATATCAGAGGGTTTAGAGGGAGAAAAGGGAAGGAAAATATCATAAACTCAAAATTTTTAGAAGGCAACTGGATAGTATGATAATCTATAATGCCAACATCAATAGATTCTCCCCAAAGGGCCAATGACTTCTTTAAGCATGGTTTTTTGTTTGTTTGTTTTTGTTTTTTTTACTATGTTTACAATATTGAGTGAAATTCCACCCTGTGAATCAAGCTGAAAATCCAATGAAGATGTGATTAGTTGTATTCTATAATAGTTTTGGAACTACTATATGAGTGGGCACATCTTTCATAGACTGTTGGAATTTTAGCATGGAAGGGCCAGTGCTCAATTAATCCAGTGGAGTTTTTTTCTCCCTACCAGATTCCCTTGAACACTACAGCACTATGGAAGATATCCAAAGGGAAGTTTCCTGGCCAGTTAAAGATGGTTTATCTGTGTCATACAACTAAATGATATAGTGTCTCTAGCAATGAAGGTCTTACCATCTTCAAATATCTTGTCTTGTTCGGATGCTTCTGGAGCCTTTCTGAACAATTACTCATGTTGCAGACAACCTGGCCCCGGTACTGAGATTTTCATTTAGTAACTCATGTTTTTCTGAGCAGCATTGTTCACTAATATGGATTACTTCTGTTCAAACTCCATTTTAATTAGCTTTGAAATACGTGGAATTTAATAAGGCCATTTTATAAGTCTTAATTTTGGTTAATCCATTGTTACCTTTCTTTTCCTTATACCTCATCTCACTCCTGTTTAAATCTTTAGTTCTCTGCCTGCTTTTAAATATCATATATGTTCTCCTGTTCCTTTATTTTATTTTATTTTATTTTATTTTATTCCTTTACTTTAGAGGGAATAAAGGGAAGGAAAAGTGTCATAAACTAAAAATTTTTAGAAGGAAGCTGGATAGTATGATAATCTAGAATGCCAACATCAATAGATTTTTCCCAATGACCTGTTTTTTTACTATGTTTACAATATTGTGTGAAATTCCACCCTGTGAATCAAGCTGAAAATCAAATTGGCTGCAATATCATAACTTCCCAAGTAGCTTTTTGCATGCTTTATTTTGGTTACTCTTGCCACTTGCCCCCCATTTTCCAATAATGATCAATCTTTAACTCTGTGCCAAGTATTATCCCTCTCTACTTTCATTTTACCATTATTCTTTATTGCCTCCGCCCCCCATAAATGCATCTCTCTACCATTGAAGATTTTTGGGTTTCCTAGTTTTCATGTATACTCTGTTAAACACATAAAACAGAAGATTCAAGTCTAGGATCATTTTATGACAGAAAACATCCAACTCTGTATCTTGGGGGAAGAATGATCTTAGTAGAAGTTTTTTTTACAATCCTATCTATTTATTTGCAAATTTTGTGATTTATTTGTCTTTAAATGGAGTAATATTACATTCTGTGTATATACCACCTATTCATTTACAAGTGGGCATTGATGGTCATCTAACTGTACTTCATTTCTAAATTATCTTGAAGAGACTAGCAATGAACATAAATGTGACAATATATCTGTAGTAAGATATAAAGTCCTTTGGGTATATGGTCAGGGGTAATATTGGATGAAATGATTGACCTGTCCTTTAGGTATATGGTCAGGAGTAATATCGGATGAAATGATAGACCTGTCTTTTGGTATATGGTAAGGAGTAATATTGGATGAAATGATAGACCTAATTTTAATGTTTGGAGATGCTTCTAGACCACTGTCAAGTATGTCTTCACTAGTTTGCACACAGCAGTAGTATATAAGGGTTCCATTTCCCCATATGAATTTCCACAATTATTCTCATTCCTATTCCTGATGATGGCCATGCTGACTAGGTTAGAGAGAAACTTAAAGTAGTTTTATTCTTTGTTTCCCTGGAGGCTAAGAATGTTGAATAATTTTAAAGTGTTTACTAGCCACTTATTCAGTCAATACTTATTTTAAAAATTATTTTCAAAACATTTTACTTATCCTTTCATTATCTTATACAATGTAATTTGAGCATATTCACCCTCTTCTCCTTCATCTAATTTCTGAACCCTCTCCATTTCATGTGCCTCTCCCTCTTCCCCTCTCACTTTCTTGTAAGCTGTTTGTGTTCAATTTGTGTTGCCATTTACTTCTGACTATAAGACCATCTTCTAAACATGTATGATCTACTTACTAGGAGCCATACCCACAAATAATGCTGTCTTCCTCCCCTAGGAGCCATCAACTGTTCATGGCTCGTCAGTTAGGGGTGAGAGCTGGTGAATCCTTTCTATCTTGGCCACATTTTTAAATTGAATTCTTTAGTTTTTTGAGTTCTTTGTAAATTTTAAGATAAAAACACATTTAGCTGTATCCCTGGCAAAGATTTTCTCCTATTCACTGGGCTAACTGTTCACTTGATTGGCCGTTTCCTTTGTTGTATAGAAGCTTCTTACTTTCTTCTCCTCCCACGTGTTCATTGTTGGTTTTAGTTTCTAAGCTATAGTGGTCCTATTTTGAAAGTTCTTGCTTGTGCCTATAAGTTGAATTCTGGACCCCATGTTTTCCTCTAATACAAATTTTAGATTTATTTATGAATAGATAAAAAAAAAATAGATTGGGGAGTTAAAGGAATTTGCTAATAATGAATAGATTAAAACAGAGAGAATAATTTCAAATGCACTGGAATATATTCATATATGTTATAGTGTAATCAGTGGGCACATTAGCCAAGCAACCAGATCATAAATGATTCATCTGGGAATAGAATCTAGATATACTGGTATCAACTGTATTGTTCAAGAAACATAGGAATGAAACAGAAAGGACTGAATGGTCTAAGATACAGGAGGGTAAGATAAAGAAGACAATTCAGGGAGTGTTAGTTATGTACTAAGAACTTTTGAAAGATCTTTTTGAAACATAATAACTCTGTGTGTTAGTGTGGAGGGAAGTGCCCTACTGGATACCATATGATAGAAAGTAAATATCCTAATTTTTAACCAGAAATGGGTTATTTCTTTTTGAGTTGTTGACCACTTGAGTGTTATAGATATCCCCACCATTACAGATTATTTTTAGTGCTTTTTTTATATTCATATTTAAACAATAAGATGCTACTGATGTTAACACCACACAATTCGAGTCACAATACGGAGAAATAGAGATGGTACTGCCCGGAAAGCTTCATCCATACCGGCTAGCTTTCATTAATTTAAAAGATGCTGTGAATACTTTGGGAGGTTAAAGATAGTCGTTGGTTTATCCAACTATGAGTGCTACATGCTACCACAATAACAGCTAAATAAGACACTGCATCTACTGGTTCAATAGTGACATAAATGTTATGAGAGTAGTCAACTACTGTCTGATTGGATCTAAGGACTGCTGTATGAGATGGAACTCATAACTGGCACTATTAACAGAGCCATGAACCTATTGCTAGATATGTCAGGGAGCCTAAGGGAGAACCTATTACTATGATTCTGCTAAATAATTATGGCATTAGAATTACTAGTCCTTACTTATTGTGATAAGCATAGAGCAGTATGTCTCTCACTCCTCATGAGAGAAGTTTCCACTTGCAGGTTGAACATAGAGACCCTCAACAGGTCAACATGCAGATAATAATAGATTGGGCAATGCCTATTTATAAATGCCTATATCAAGTAAATGTAACTTTTATTTGCCAGATGTAATTGTCATCTCAAGCTTACTGCTGAATAAACTCACCCTTTTTAGTTCTTTCTGAACTCTAGTTGGCTAGTTCAGCTCAGCTGTTCTGCCTCAAACTCCTCTTCAAGCTGACTGATTCAAGCTGGCTTCTCTCAGTTTCTGACTGAATTGCACTTCTTGGCCTCAAACTAACTCTGGCAATCTGTTCTAGTCTTCTGGCTCATTCTCATTCTCTGGTTCATTCTGTGTTCACCTGCAACCTGTCTCTGTAAAACTTCCTACTCTATAGGCTTCTGTGTTTCTCTCTTAAGTTGCCTTTCTTTCCTGTGTTTCTTTAAGTAGCCTCTCTTTTTTGTGCTGTAATTGTGATGATTGGTCATATTCTATCTCTGACTCATTCTGTCAAATCTTTCTCTTTGCCCCTCAATTAGAAATCACTTTCAAACATGGCTGCTTCCTTCTACAAACCAACTTTACCTTCATTGTTTGGTATTAAAGATAAGTACTAAGGGTGTGTGTGTATTCCAGGCAGGAGGATTAACAGTGTGTAGTGTGTCTGCATTCTAGCTAGATCAAACAGATTTAGAAGATCTTTGGATCTGATCTGTTCCCAGAGCACCCATGTTTATGGCTCAAAATTCCACTACAATATCACATTCCTCCCCGCAAGGCTCAGGGGTTCTTTCAAGAGAACTTGTAGAAAGATTGTAAAAGCCAGAGGATGACTTCAAGGAAATTGTGCTTTCTAGACATAGCAGGGAGGTTGCATATGTGACCTCACAATGATTGTAACTATATGCATAAGACCCAAGCAAACTCAAAACAGGAAAAACCCTAGCATGTGGCAGAAAGACAGGCACAGAATCCTATCACCAGTCAAGAAGATATTTATATTTGTAGCGGTTGGAGAGTGATATCTGTTTTTATTAATGGTGTGATTTCCAGTAGGTTTATTACTCTAGGCCAGGTCTGATATTCAAGAGTAGTTGGAAGAAACAAATTGGACTTAAAGGGTTTAAAAAATAAACTAAAAAGACAACTTGCATATGTGTGGGTTAGGGAAGTGAGGCTGGATCTGGAAATAGCTGGGTGAGGAAGGTGAATATGATCAAAATACATTATGAAATTTAATAATTAATATAATTAAATGTGACCGTTAGTCACAGGAAAAAGATCAACTACAATGGTTCAGTTGTTTGCTGTGCCCAAACACACTTAGAACACTAGAAAATATTTATTTTCTCATTCCTCTGAAACTTTCACAGGACTCCAGAGCTACCCCATCTTTGCTGGGTATAATGACAGCAGTTCATCTCAGTTGTGTTGAAGAACCCAATTCTAAAATGTTTGGCAATTTGGTTCTAACTTATGGCCAAAAGGTCCCCTGTAACTGTCAAAAGATTTCTGACCTGGCTTCTGGTAAAACAGAAAGGCTCAGCTGCGACTCATGAAGACTGAGATTCAGATCAAGCACTATGTCAGATCACCACCTCATGTTGGTTCCAAATGGTCACAGCATACTCTAGACACAAGGGAAGGAAAACACACATGAGTAATGGGAATTTTAAGCCATTGGAAGCTAGTGATGCTAAAGACACCACATGAACTTTAGAATATTCACAGTGAGCAGGAAAGAGACACTTTACAGTGTTTAAATGATTTCCAACATTCATTCATATAAACATAAATTTCAGCTAATGGAAAATATCATTAGAAATAGAAAAAGACACTATAATTTGAAAAATCCTCAAAAATAGCATTTTACCTTTTATTTTTTTTTTAGCTATGTAGTTATAATCTGTCATCAACTGCATATTTTGGGGGAGGGTGTTGTGCATATAAACCCATTGTTTGACACTGGGTTTTCTTTGGACATATGTTCTACCTTCTCTGTCTTCCCTACTGGGTGGAGATCACAAGAGAAGCCTGTCTTTCATGATATTATAATACTTTGGACCAATGCATCAGGATGCGTAGACACAACATTTTTAAGGATGATTAGCTTATTAAGCCTATAAGGTGTCTTAGTGATAAGACATAAGACTTGTGTGCTCTGTATATACCTAGAGGTATGTACAGTTTCACTAGCATCAGCCAGTATCACTAACTCTGTCTGGTAAAGATGTAAAGATGTCCTGGATTGAAATTCTTTCTCCTTAAACTTACATAGTGTGTCTGAAGAGGTTTGATCAAAAATTTGAACAGCTACCTCCAAATTAAATTTAAAAAACGTGTTTCTCTCTCCTGAGTCAAACTACACTTCTTCATAGGATATTTATCACATGTTACATTTCTGTGCCTAATGTCTCATTACACTTTTGTGTCCTCCTTAAATATGAATAAGAATCTGTGGAATGTTTCAAAGCATAGAAAATCAAATATAGCTGGATATTTCAAAAAGCATAAAATTTCTCATTTATTCTTGTACCTATGCTGTACCCAAGAAAGGGAATTTTCATTCTGTTAACACCAAACTGCGCCAGTCTGGTATAGATGCCAATTCATTTAACAACTGTGTTGAAGACAAGAGAACCAAGTAGCTCTAAGGAATCTATGACAACTTTATCTCATGTAATCTATAGACCAGGAAATGTGAAGATTCTGAGGATAGTTAAAAAGGAGCTGAGAAACAAGTAATTTAAGAGAAAAAAAAAGTTTTATGAAGTTATGTAAGCAGAGTACATTCATACACATATATATGACTAAAGTTTGTGTAAGTTTTACCCTTGGGTGTCTTAAAATTTTGTTTTATGTGTTTTTCTTTTATCAGTCAACAATATATGAGACATATACTCTCTCAAGTCCAGAAAAGAATTTCTCTTCAGTCATTACTTTTTATGAGATGTAAATCCTGAAGATAACATTAAAATAATTTGAAGGCCTTAAATCTATCCATGCCCTACCTGAATCAGGCACAGGGGCAAAGATTAACCTGATCACTTCATGGTTATAAAAAGATTATGAAAATAAAGCCATCCAGCCTATGAAGCCAGCAACTTCGCTTGTGTTTCTGCATAGATCCTGTGCTCTTATTAAGTCTAGATAATTAACGGAGACAAATCACATTCGCCACATCATCTGATTAGGAATTGTCAATTAAGACTTCCTGTAAGTTAGGATTGAGTTTCTAAATTTAACTCTGTGTGTGTGTGTGTGTGTGTGTGTG
>NC_034592.1:53737190-53743162 GCF_900095145.1 Mus pahari
GAGAGAGAGAGAGAGAGAGAGAGAGAGAGAGAGAGAGAGAGAGAGAGAGAGAAAGAGAGAGGCAAGAGAGGTTTTTACTGTTTCTATTAATGTATTTTTTAATATTTGAATACCTGTACTTCGTCATTCCAAATTATAAAATTTGAATCTCCTTTTCCCTCAGATCTTTATGTCAATATTTCTAAGATAATTGATGAGACATATGGCAGACAATTTAAAAAAGAGGAATTAATCATTAAATTAATTATCCAGAGCTAGCTTGACTATATTTAGAACATAATTTACTTTTTAACTCAAGCAAGATATTTTGTAGTTGAAAGATATGTCATATTCAAATGCATACATTGTATGTGTGTGCTTGACTATATTTAGAACATAGTTTACTTTTTAACTGAAGTAAGATATTTTGTAGTTGAAAGCTGTCATATTCAAATGCATATACTGTGTGTGTGTATGTGTGTGTGCACACACGTGCACATGCACATGAGTGTGTGTTCCATATTTTTGAAGAGGACAGACTTTGCTCTATTTTACATATCACTGAGTTTGGACACATAGCTATAAAACAGCTTATTATGAAGGTATTTTCTTCAAAATGAATTATGAAGGTATTTATCTTCTACTATCTGTACATTCAGAATAGTCGGAGAGAGTGACCGGTAGACTATTTGTTGGGTTTTGATTCACAGTCAAACCAAAAGTTGCTACGAATGACATTGTTTGTAATATTTTGTTCTTACTAGATATATCAAAATAAAGGGATAATGTTTATGGAAGGGTTATAATAAAGAAATTCTTTATTTTGAATGATAACAGGCAAGATTAAAGTTTGAGGGATTACATTAGTTGAATGTAGAGACATTTTTACATTATCTCTACCAACTTAACTGAACTGTGAAGTAATTGAGTAAAAATACATACTTTCCAAAAAGTAGCGATCACAATGCTCAATTTTGTTTGAACCATTCAGGCAAAGATTGGAGTATATTAAGGGTAGGAGATGAAGCTAGGGTGATTTTGTAGTTCTGGAACAAGATTGTTTTTAGCTGCCATACAAAACGTGCTACAGCCAACATGAAAAGAGAGATGTGTTATTAAATATAATAGTGGTTATGATAAAATAAAAGTCAAGACTTAGAGTATCCTAGCAGGATTCCCATCAGACTAAGGTGCAAAGTGAACTCCAGCATAGTGGAGAGAGATAAAATTAAACTTCCTGACGTTTCTTCTTTTATGTATTTAGTTTTCAGAAATTGGTAAAGCTCTTAGATATTTAGTTTGTTAAAAGATTATGTCTCAGGTTTTGGCATGAAAACAAACAAACAAAGAAACTAGAAGAGTTAAAGTCCAATTAGTGAGAGTAGGTTCTCCTTTATTTGTGTCTTTGCTTATATTATTAATGGAAGTAGTGATGGTTGAAATTAACTGTATTTTAGAGTAACCACAAAAGAAATCAGTGCTACTATTTTTTTTCAAAGCCAAAGTGTTTATTGCTATACAAATGTTACAATTTTTTTCCTTTTTTGTTTTATGGGATTTTAATATATTTTATAATGAATATGCAAATATTCCATTACTGTGTGCACATAAAACATTGGAGCTTTAGTTTGGGCTATAATATCTGAAAAGATCAAGGCACCCCTGAGCCTGTGCTCACAAATGTTTATTTTGCTGAGCTCATTTCATGCAGGGACACCTGTTATACCTAAAGCAACATCTGAAAAATTTGAATGATGTGCCAACACTTCTGTTACTACTTTCATCAAAGAAACATTTGTTAAACACCAGCACTATGGTAGATCTGATAGTTCTAGGTGCTGTAGGAAGAAAAATGGCAGAAAAGCCTACTTTCCAATGACGCGGACTCAGTCAGATCTGAGCTCCATCTTAGTGACTATACAGTGGAAGCCTTGGTCTCCTGGAAGAGTTAGAAATGTAAGGGTAGGCAGCTTGTGATGGAAGCCCAGTGAGGGGGAGTAAAAGTATCAGTCAACTAAGCAGTGATATATTGATTACTTATTTGGATTCCATCCATTTAGAAACTATATCTTATTGATCAACTGTAAGAAGCAATGATAAAAGTATCATAACCCATGAATTAAAAATTTTCTAGGTATGTAAAATTATCAGAGGAATTGAAGCAATGGTAAAACGTAGAAATTGTTCAGGACTAAGGGAAGACAATACACAGTGGAAGCCAATATTACATATTTCTTCTGTGAGTCAACATCTGTCTCAGTTCTCATTTGCATCCAAAAGAATATTTGTGCCATAAGGACAAGGTGTGTGCATGTGTGTGTGCATGTGTGTGTGTATGTGTAAGTGTGTGTGTGGTCCACTGCTCCTCTCATCCTCAGTGTCTCATATTCAGTGGGTTCAGAATTATTTAATAAAAATGAATAGATCATGTTGTAAATTTCTTCAGAAGTCACACAGCTTTTATTGCTTTGAAAATTTAATAAATGTCATGTACTAAAAAGTGAATTACCATATGGACAATATTTACAAAGAACTTCAAGATCTGTTGTCAGGAATATGACTAAATAGCCAATATTTAGTTTTCATTCCATAGATAATGAAAAAGTTCCCAAATGCCTAAAATGTTTTTGTGGAAGCACTTCAGAAACTCTCAAAACTGGATGGTATTATTTATGATTATAAGAAAGGAAGTTTATTTAGATTCTACATATAACATTTAACTCTTTAGCAAGAAAAGAAACAATGGAATTCATGCCCTATAAACCACAAGATTTGGATAAACTCTTAAAGTGTCCTCTGTTTGATAAGCTAAGGATTGAGTGAAGTGGTGAATGGCCAATTTTCATGTATTCAAAACAAAATAAGCTAAGTTAATTTTATAAATTATGTAGTTCAATTTCAAATATCAAATAAGGAAAATGTTTTAGCTTTGTCAACTATAGAATGTTAACTAGGGTAAAAATTTTGGAAGTTTAGAAACATTGCAAAAACTTGCTATATTCTATGAGTTCAGCTTTCTGATTTTAAGATGATAACTATTTTTACAGGATGATTTTAAAAATCAGTAGTAATGTACTTCAAAACTTCATTAAAGGAGATCATTGAATTTCTAAAACAGGTTTACTCTAAAACCTAGAATATCCCCATTATAGAAAATAATTTAATAATAAAATTCCCATAAAACCCAGGTTGCTTAATTGTTTTAATTTAAAAAGTGCCATTTGCTTTGTGTACATTCATCTTTATGAGGCTGGAGGTAGCTCCATCCCAATCATCACCGGGGCGTTATAATAAGGAAGGGGTCCAACGCCCCTCATTGACGGAGATGTGATCGTTACTTCCTCATTAGCAAAAAGCACAAATGCCAAAGCTTTCTGACCCAGGAAATGAGCTGTTTTAACACCCAGAAATCACCTGGTATAGCCAGTGATTGACAGCATGAAAAAACAGAAGCGGGACGAGTATTTTAATACATGTAGAAAAGCATTTGGCCAGATTCGACATTTAAAAATCATCTGAAAGTTTAACCAGGTGGAAATAACCTTAATCTAATAAGGAGACTGTGTAAAATCCTATTAATGATCTCATACAAGTGGGAGAGATAAACTATTTTCTAATATGGTACCATAGCAACATGGTATACTTTGATTATGTTTATCCTATCTTTTGTTGAGAAAGCTAGCCAGTGAAATAAAGGGACAAATAAATACTTAAATAATAGTCCTTCATGTTATAACTGAATAAGGGACAAATATATATATATATATATTTTTTTGAAAATCCTGAATAACATAAATAACTCATATTTTTGCATCAATTTGAATTTGAAAATGTTATAGTTGAGTAAGCACAAAATAAGTATATTTATCATATACCATAAGATCAAAAACATGAAACTGTAAGAAATCACTGATAATGATATTGAAACAAAAACAATGAAAAAATAAAATTATGAAAAACCAAGAAACTAAAAACCAAGATTTATAAAATATTTCTAAAGAAAGATGTATCTTTTATACTACATGATACAAATTGTGCTTATGAAGGTCATACGTCTCTTTCCAATTTGCCTACTAATTAAAGGCAATTTCTGCTGAAATCACAGTAGACTTAGTTAAGGAATTTTATGAGTCTAAAAGTATGTGAAAAGTAAGATGACCTCACCTAGGAAGTCAAACCAATTTTGGAAGAAAAGGAAGAGATGCTATAGTATTCAAACAACCTGATTTAAAACATAGTTGAGTCTGTAATAATAAAGATAGATAGTTATGACATTTGCATAAAGATTAACACATATCAATGAATATAATAGAGGCTTTAAAAATAGTCCCACACACGTCACAGCAATCAGTTTCTTAATAAGGTTCCAAGACAATTACATTGCAAAAGGAACATATTTTGGGCAATTGGATATGTTTTATGGAGGAAATTGAGCCATAGCTTTAGTACACATCATATATAAAAACTAATTATAGATTAGTGAGTCTATATTTAAAAATCCAACACAATGGAGCTTCTAGGAGAAAACATACAAAATATATTTTAAACTTCCTGGTGTATATAAGAAACAAAACAGGAAAGAACAGTATTGTTGTGTGAAATTTAATCACCTAAACTTAAAATATCAGTTTTCTGAAACAAAAAACAAATAAATTTAAAAAAACAAACAAGTAAAACACTAATACAAAAAATATGTCATTCTCAGAGTATATCAGGAAAAACATCCCTGAATATACATCAAACAAGGGATTAACATTTAGACTATGTATTTTGAAAATTCTTTCAGAATTCCAAAGAACAAAACATAGGTGAAGGAAAATGTAGGCCTAAAAGGCACATAGTTGTAAGTGGTGTGGCTTCCCGAGCTCCCCTTGGTCTGAGGAAGTCAACAAGCAAAGGATCAAAAGTAAGTCAGTGACCTATAAATGTTTGAATTTTATTTCTAACTCATTATCCTCCAATTTGTCCAAAATGTCTGAAGTAATCTTCTATGATATTTTATTAGTGTATATTTACTATAAAAATTAAGTTCCATTATGCCTAGTAGGTGTGTGCAGTGTAATAGGATCATATTCATTCCTTCAATATCCTCTTTGGCTCTCTTCTCCCTTCCCACTAATCACATTCCTACTTTCTAGAATGTCTTCTTTCTATTCTCCTGTGTTATTAAAATAAATCTAGTTAAACTGGACATTGGTTGGCCACTATCACAAGTTCTGCACCATTATCGCCCCAGCATGTCTTGCAGGAAGGACAGATTTTAGGTCGAAGTTCTTGTTACTGGGTTAAGACATTGCATGGGTAGCCACACAGTTGAGACTGGGTAGCCCAAAGACCTAGGACAGAGCCACCCATGACTGCTATACTCCGCCCTCCAATAAATGAAATGACTCTTAATTATGTTCTGCTACACACATAGGTTGGCGCCTTGTCTAGTCATCATCAGAGAGGCTTCCTTTGGTAGGAGATAGGAGTGGGTACAGAGATCCACACAGACATTACACAACAGACAAAGCTAGCACAAGGCCAGCAAGGGTCTGCACTGGGTCCTCTGCACATATTTTATGGCTGTTAGCTTGGTGTTTGTGTGAGACTCCTAATGTAGGAGCAGATGTGTCTCTGACTCTTTTGCCTGTTCTTGGGGCTCTTTTCCTTCTGTTGAGTTGCCTTGTTCAACCTTAACATGGATTTTTTTGCCTTGTCTTTTTACATCTTGTTCTGTCATGTTTGGCTGTTGTCTCTTGCTGGCTTTTACTGAAGAAGGAATGGGATTGCATCTGCTAAGAGGGGAGATGGAGGGGAGATGGGAAAAGCAGAGGAGGAAAACTGTGGATGGGATGTATTGTATATTAAAAATAAACTTCCTTGAAATCTTTTTAAAAAATCTTGACCTGCATTTGAAAAAAAAGTGATTTTTTTTTAAGTCTTGTTTGTTTGGCTTAACACAATGATCTCAGATTCTGTACATTTTGCAGTGTGTGTGTGTGTGTGTG